>NW_026737510.1:0-38925 GCF_949786415.1 Peromyscus eremicus | reverse complement strand
TAGCACTCGCGTCTGTTCCCAGCAAGTACAGTGTATTGGACTGAAGAGAAGCTACTGTTCTTGTCAGTTTCCTAAGCAGAGTTGAACTAGATATGCCCCGTGTGTGTAGGAAGCACAGTTCTTTTGTTCTGAGCAAGCTCACTGTTCTGGCCCTATAGGAAACACAGGAGAGTAGAAGAGTGCTGTTTTCTCAAAAGCAGAGTGTGTTTCTTGCAAGGCGAGCTAGCGTTTGTTTCCCAGTCCTAAACGGAGTTGAATCCCATGCAGTTTCTGGTCCTACGAGCAAGAGTTGTTTTCTGCTAAGAAGAGTCACTATTGCGCTCCCATTGCCATACACAGTGCAAATAGCACTGGCGTCTGTTCCCAGCAAGTACAGTGTATTGGACTGAAGAGAAGCTACTGTTCTTGTCAGTTTCCTAAGCAGAGTTGAACTAGATATGCCCCGTGTGTGTAGGAAGCACAGTTCTTTTGTTCTGAGCAAGCTCACTGTTCTGGCCCTATAGGAAACACAGGAGAGTAGAAGAGTGCTGTTTTCTCAAAAGCAGAGTGTGTTTCTTGCAAGGCGAGCTAGCGTTTGTTTCCCAGTCCTAAACGGAGTTGAATCCCATGCAGTTTCTGGTCCTACGAGCAAGAGTTGTTTTCTGCTAAGAAGAGTCACTATTGCGCTCCCATTGCCATACACAGTGCAAATAGCACTGGCGTCTGTTCCCAGCAAGTACAGTGTATTGGACTGAAGAGAAGCTACTGTTCTTGTCAGTTTCCTAAGCAGAGTTGAACTAGATATGCCCCGTGTGTGTAGGAAGCACAGTTCTTTTGTTCTGAGCAAGCTCACTGTTCTGGCCCTATAGGAAACACAGGAGAGTAGAAGAGTGCTGTTTTCTCAAAAGCAGAGTGTGTTTCTTGCAAGGCGAGCTAGCGTTTGTTTCCCAGTCCTAAACGGAGTTGAATCCCATGCAGTTTCTGGTCCTACGAGCAAGAGTTGTTTTCTGCTAAGAAGAGTCACTATTGCGCTCCCATTGCCATACACAGTGCAAATAGCACTCGCGTCTGTTCCCAGCAAGTACAGTGTATTGGACTGAAGAGAAGCTACTGTTCTTGTCAGTTTCCTAAGCAGAGTTGAACTAGATATGCCCCGTGTGTGTAGGAAGCACAGTTCTTTTGTTCTGAGCAAGCTCACTGTTCTGGCCCTATAGGAAACACAGGAGAGTAGAAGAGTGCTGTTTTCTCAAAAGCAGAGTGTGTTTCTTGCAAGGCGAGCTAGCGTTTGTTTCCCAGTCCTAAACGGAGTTGAATCCCATGCAGTTTCTGGTCCTACGAGCAAGAGTTGTTTTCTGCTAAGAAGAGTCACTATTGCGCTCCCATTGCCATACACAGTGCAAATAGCACTGGCGTCTGTTCCCAGCAAGTACAGTGTATTGGACTGAAGAGAAGCTACTGTTCTTGTCAGTTTCCTAAGCAGAGTTGAACTAGATATGCCCCGTGTGTGTAGGAAGCACAGTTCTTTTGTTCTGAGCAAGCTCACTGTTCTGGCCCTATAGGAAACACAGGAGAGTAGAAGAGTGCTGTTTTCTCAAAAGCAGAGTGTGTTTCTTGCAAGGCGAGCTAGCGTTTGTTTCCCAGTCCTAAACGGAGTTGAATCCCATGCAGTTTCTGGTCCTACGAGCAAGAGTTGTTTTCTGCTAAGAAGAGTCACTATTGCGCTCCCATTGCCATACACAGTGCAAATAGCACTGGCGTCTGTTCCCAGCAAGTACAGTGTATTGGACTGAAGAGAAGCTACTGTTCTTGTCAGTTTCCTAAGCAGAGTTGAACTAGATATGCCCCGTGTGTGTAGGAAGCACAGTTCTTTTGTTCTGAGCAAGCTCACTGTTCTGGCCCTATAGGAAACACAGGAGAGTAGAAGAGTGCTGTTTTCTCAAAAGCAGAGTGTGTTTCTTGCAAGGCGAGCTAGCGTTTGTTTCCCAGTCCTGAACGGAGTTGAATCCCATGCAGTTTCTGGTCCTACGAGCAAGAGTTGTTTTCTGCTAAGAAGAGTCACTATTGCGCTCCCTTTGCCATACACAGTGCAAATAGCACTCGCGTCTGTTCCCAGCAAGTACAGTGTATTGGACTGAAGAGAAGCTACTGTTCTTGTCAGTTTCCTAAGCAGAGTTAAACCATATATGCCCCGTGTGTGTAGGAAGCACAGTTCTTTTGTTCTGAGCAAGCTCACTGTTCTGGCCCTATAGGAAACACAGGAGAGTAGAAGAGTGCTGTTTTCTCAAAAGCAGAGTGTGTTTCTTGCAAGGCGAGCTAGCGTTTGTTTCCCAGTCCTAAACAGAGTTGAATCCCATGAAGTTTCTGGTCCTATGAGCAAGAGTTGTTTTCTGCTAAGAAGAGTCACTATTGCGCTCCCATTGCCATACACAGTGCAAATAGCACTCGCGTCTGTTCCCAGCAAGTACAGTGTATTGGACTGAAGAGAAGCTACTGTTCTTGTCAGTTTCCTAAGCAGAGTTGAACTAGATATGCCCCGTGTGTGTAGGAAGCACAGTTCTTTTGTTCTGAGCAAGCTCACTGTTCTGGCCCTATAGGAAACACAGGAGAGTAGAAGAGTGCTGTTTTCTCAAAAGCAGAGTGTGTTTCTTGCAAGGCGAGCTAGCGTTTGTTTCCCAGTCCTAAACGGAGTTGAATCCCATGCAGTTTCTGGTCCTACGAGCAAGAGTTGTTTTCTGCTAAGAAGAGTCACTATTGCGCTCCCATTGCCATACACAGTGCAAATAGCACTGGCGTCTGTTCCCAGCAAGTACAGTGTATTGGAATGAAGAGAAGCTACTGTTCTTGTCAGTTTCCTAAGCAGAGTTGAACTAGATATGCCCCGTGTGTGTAGGAAGCACAGTTCTTTTGTTCTGAGCAAGCTCACTGTTCTGGCCCTATAGGAAACACAGGAGAGTAGAAGAGTGCTGTTTTCTCAAAAGCAGAGTGTGTTTCTTGCAAGGCGAGCTAGCGTTTGTTTCCCAGTCCTAAACGGAGTTGAATCCCATGCAGTTTCTGGTCCTACGAGCAAGAGTTGTTTTCTGCTAAGAAGAGTCACTATTGCGCTCCCTTTGCCATACACAGTGCAAATAGCACTCGCGTCTGTTCCCAGCAAGTACAGTGTATTGGACTGAAGAGAAGCTACTGTTCTTGTCAGTTTCCTAAGCAGAGTTAAACCATATATGCCCCGTGTGTGTAGGAAGCACAGTTCTTTTGTTCTGAGCAAGCTCACTGTTCTGGCCCTATAGGAAACACAGGAGAGTAGAAGAGTGCTGTTTTCTCAAAAGCAGAGTGTGTTTCTTGCAAGGCGAGCTAGCGTTTGTTTCCCAGTCCTAAACAGAGTTGAATCCCATGAAGTTTCTGGTCCTATGAGCAAGAGTTGTTTTCTGCTAAGAAGAGTCACTATTGCGCTCCCATTGCCATACACAGTGCAAATAGCACTCGCGTCTGTTCCCAGCAAGTACAGTGTATTGGACTGAAGAGAAGCTACTGTTCTTGTCAGTTTCCTAAGCAGAGTTGAACTAGATATGCCCCGTGTGTGTAGGAAGCACAGTTCTTTTGTTCTGAGCAAGCTCACTGTTCTGGCCCTATAGGAAACACAGGAGAGTAGAAGAGTGCTGTTTTCTCAAAAGCAGAGTGTGTTTCTTGCAAGGCGAGCTAGCGTTTGTTTCCCAGTCCTAAACGGAGTTGAATCCCATGCAGTTTCTGGTCCTACGAGCAAGAGTTGTTTTCTGCTAAGAAGAGTCACTATTGCGCTCCCATTGCCATACACAGTGCAAATAGCACTGGCGTCTGTTCCCAGCAAGTACAGTGTATTGGACTGAAGAGAAGCTACTGTTCTTGTCAGTTTCCTAAGCAGAGTTGAACTAGATATGCCCCGTGTGTGTAGGAAGCACAGTTCTTTTGTTCTGAGCAAGCTCACTGTTCTGGCCCTATAGGAAACACAGGAGAGTAGAAGAGTGCTGTTTTCTCAAAAGCAGAGTGTGTTTCTTGCAAGGCGAGCTAGCGTTTGTTTCCCAGTCCTAAACGGAGTTGAATCCCATGCAGTTTCTGGTCCTACGAGCAAGAGTTGTTTTCTGCTAAGAAGAGTCACTATTGCGCTCCCATTGCCATACACAGTGCAAATAGCACTGGCGTCTGTTCCCAGCAAGTACAGTGTATTGGACTGAAGAGAAGCTACTGTTCTTGTCAGTTTCCTAAGCAGAGTTGAACTAGATATGCCCCGTGTGTGTAGGAAGCACAGTTCTTTTGTTCTGAGCAAGCTCACTGTTCTGGCCCTATAGGAAACACAGGAGAGTAGAAGAGTGCTGTTTTCTCAAAAGCAGAGTGTGTTTCTTGCAAGGCGAGCTAGCGTTTGTTTCCCAGTCCTAAACGGAGTTGAATCCCATGCAGTTTCTGGTCCTACGAGCAAGAGTTGTTTTCTGCTAAGAAGAGTCACTATTGCGCTCCCTTTGCCATACACAGTGCAAATAGCACTCGCGTCTGTTCCCAGCAAGTACAGTGTATTGGACTGAAGAGAAGCTACTGTTCTTGTCAGTTTCCTAAGCAGAGTTAAACCATATATGCCCCGTGTGTGTAGGAAGCACAGTTCTTTTGTTCTGAGCAAGCTCACTGTTCTGGCCCTATAGGAAACACAGGAGAGTAGAAGAGTGCTGTTTTCTCAAAAGCAGAGTGTGTTTCTTGCAAGGCGAGCTAGCGTTTGTTTCCCAGTCCTAAACAGAGTTGAATCCCATGAAGTTTCTGGTCCTATGAGCAAGAGTTGTTTTCTGCTAAGAAGAGTCACTATTGCGCTCCCATTGCCATACACAGTGCAAATAGCACTCGCGTCTGTTCCCAGCAAGTACAGTGTATTGGACTGAAGAGAAGCTACTGTTCTTGTCAGTTTCCTAAGCAGAGTTGAACTAGATATGCCCCGTGTGTGTAGGAAGCACAGTTCTTTTGTTCTGAGCAAGCTCACTGTTCTGGCCCTATAGGAAACACAGGAGAGTAGAAGAGTGCTGTTTTCTCAAAAGCAGAGTGTGTTTCTTGCAAGGCGAGCTAGCGTTTGTTTCCCAGTCCTAAACGGAGTTGAATCCCATGCAGTTTCTGGTCCTATGAGCAAGAGTTGTTTTCTGCTAAGAAGAGTCACTATTGCGCTCCCATTGCCATACACAGTGCAAATAGCACTGGCGTCTGTTCCCAGCAAGTACAGTGTATTGGACTGAAGAGAAGCTACTGTTCTTGTCAGTTTCCTAAGCAGAGTTGAACTAGATATGCCCCGTGTGTGTAGGAAGCACAGTTCTTTTGTTCTGAGCAAGCTCACTGTTCTGGCCCTATAGGAAACACAGGAGAGTAGAAGAGTGCTGTTTTCTCAAAAGCAGAGTGTGTTTCTTGCAAGGCGAGCTAGCGTTTGTTTCCCAGTCCTAAACAGAGTTGAATCCCATGAAGTTTCTGGTCCTATGAGCAAGAGTTGTTTTCTGCTAAGAAGAGTCACTATTGCGCTCCCATTGCCATACACAGTGCAAATAGCACTCGCGTCTGTTCCCAGCAAGTACAGTGTATTGGACTGAAGAGAAGCTACTGTTCTTGTCAGTTTCCTAAGCAGAGTTGAACTAGATATGCCCCGTGTGTGTAGGAAGCACAGTTCTTTTGTTCTGAGCAAGCTCACTGTTCTGGCCCTATAGGAAACACAGGAGAGTAGAAGAGTGCTGTTTTCTCAAAAGCAGAGTGTGTTTCTTGCAAGGCGAGCTAGCGTTTGTTTCCCAGTCCTAAACGGAGTTGAATCCCATGCAGTTTCTGGTCCTACGAGCAAGAGTTGTTTTCTGCTAAGAAGAGTCACTATTGCGCTCCCATTGCCATACACAGTGCAAATAGCACTGGCGTCTGTTCCCAGCAAGTACAGTGTATTGGACTGAAGAGAAGCTACTCTTCTTGTCAGTTTCCTAAGCAGAGTTGAACTAGATATGCCCCGTGTGTGTAGGAAGCACAGTTCTTTTGTTCTGAGCAAGCTCACTGTTCTGGCCCTATAGGAAACACAGGAGAGTAGAAGAGTGCTGTTTTCTCAAAAGCAGAGTGTGTTTCTTGCAAGGCGAGCTAGCGTTTGTTTCCCAGTCCTAAACGGAGTTGAATCCCATGCAGTTTCTGGTCCTATGAGCAAGAGTTGTTTTCTGCTAAGAAGAGTCACTATTGCGCTCCCATTGCCATACACAGTGCAAATAGCACTGGCGTCTGTTCCCAGCAAGTACAGTGTATTGGACTGAAGAGAAGCTACTGTTCTTGTCAGTTTCCTAAGCAGAGTTGAACTAGATATGCCCCGTGTGTGTAGGAAGCACAGTTCTTTTGTTCTGAGCAAGCTCACTGTTCTGGCCCTATAGGAAACACAGGAGAGTAGAAGAGTGCTGTTTTCTCAAAAGCAGAGTGTGTTTCTTGCAAGGCGAGCTAGCGTTTGTTTCCCAGTCCTAAACGGAGTTGAATCCCATGCAGTTTCTGGTCCTACGAGCAAGAGTTGTTTTCTGCTAAGAAGAGTCACTATTGCGCTCCCTTTGCCATACACAGTGCAAATAGCACTCGCGTCTGTTCCCAGCAAGTACAGTGTATTGGACTGAAGAGAAGCTACTGTTCTTGTCAGTTTCCTAAGCAGAGTTAAACCATATATGCCCCGTGTGTGTAGGAAGCACAGTTCTTTTGTTCTGAGCAAGCTCACTGTTCTGGCCCTATAGGAAACACAGGAGAGTAGAAGAGTGCTGTTTTCTCAAAAGCAGAGTGTGTTTCTTGCAAGGCGAGCTAGCGTTTGTTTCCCAGTCCTAAACAGAGTTGAATCCCATGAAGTTTCTGGTCCTATGAGCAAGAGTTGTTTTCTGCTAAGAAGAGTCACTATTGCGCTCCCATTGCCATACACAGTGCAAATAGCACTCGCGTCTGTTCCCAGCAAGTACAGTGTATTGGACTGAAGAGAAGCTACTGTTCTTGTCAGTTTCCTAAGCAGAGTTGAACTAGATATGCCCCGTGTGTGTAGGAAGCACAGTTCTTTTGTTCTGAGCAAGCTCACTGTTCTGGCCCTATAGGAAACACAGGAGAGTAGAAGAGTGCTGTTTTCTCAAAAGCAGAGTGTGTTTCTTGCAAGGCGAGCTAGCGTTTGTTTCCCAGTCCTAAACGGAGTTGAATCCCATGCAGTTTCTGGTCCTACGAGCAAGAGTTGTTTTCTGCTAAGAAGAGTCACTATTGCGCTCCCATTGCCATACACAGTGCAAATAGCACTGGCGTCTGTTCCCAGCAAGTACAGTGTATTGGAATGAAGAGAAGCTACTGTTCTTGTCAGTTTCCTAAGCAGAGTTGAACTAGATATGCCCCGTGTGTGTAGGAAGCACAGTTCTTTTGTTCTGAGCAAGCTCACTGTTCTGGCCCTATAGGAAACACAGGAGAGTAGAAGAGTGCTGTTTTCTCAAAAGCAGAGTGTGTTTCTTGCAAGGCGAGCTAGCGTTTGTTTCCCAGTCCTAAACGGAGTTGAATCCCATGCAGTTTCTGGTCCTACGAGCAAGAGTTGTTTTCTGCTAAGAAGAGTCACTATTGCGCTCCCATTGCCATACACAGTGCAAATAGCACTCGCGTCTGTTCCCAGCAAGTACAGTGTATTGGACTGAAGAGAAGCTACTGTTCTTGTCAGTTTCCTAAGCAGAGTTAAACCATATATGCCCCGTGTGTGTAGGAAGCACAGTTCTTTTGTTCTGAGCAAGCTCACTGTTCTGGCCCTATAGGAAACACAGGAGAGTAGAAGAGTGCTGTTTTCTCAAAAGCAGAGTGTGTTTCTTGCAAGGCGAGCTAGCGTTTGTTTCCCAGTCCTAAACAGAGTTGAATCCCATGAAGTTTCTGGTCCTATGAGCAAGAGTTGTTTTCTGCTAAGAAGAGTCACTATTGCGCTCCCATTGCCATACACAGTGCAAATAGCACTCGCGTCTGTTCCCAGCAAGTACAGTGTATTGGACTGAAGAGAAGCTACTGTTCTTGTCAGTTTCCTAAGCAGAGTTGAACTAGATATGCCCCGTGTGTGTAGGAAGCACAGTTCTTTTGTTCTGAGCAAGCTCACTGTTCTGGCCCTATAGGAAACACAGGAGAGTAGAAGAGTGCTGTTTTCTCAAAAGCAGAGTGTGTTTCTTGCAAGGCGAGCTAGCGTTTGTTTCCCAGTCCTAAACGGAGTTGAATCCCATGCAGTTTCTGGTCCTACGAGCAAGAGTTGTTTTCTGCTAAGAAGAGTCACTATTGCGCTCCCATTGCCATACACAGTGCAAATAGCACTGGCGTCTGTTCCCAGCAAGTACAGTGTATTGGACTGAAGAGAAGCTACTGTTCTTGTCAGTTTCCTAAGCAGAGTTGAACTAGATATGCCCCGTGTGTGTAGGAAGCACAGTTCTTTTGTTCTGAGCAAGCTCACTGTTCTGGCCCTATAGGAAACACAGGAGAGTAGAAGAGTGCTGTTTTCTCAAAAGCAGAGTGTGTTTCTTGCAAGGCGAGCTAGCGTTTGTTTCCCAGTCCTAAACGGAGTTGAATCCCATGCAGTTTCTGGTCCTACGAGCAAGAGTTGTTTTCTGCTAAGAAGAGTCACTATTGCGCTCCCATTGCCATACACAGTGCAAATAGCACTGGCGTCTGTTCCCAGCAAGTACAGTGTATTGGACTGAAGAGAAGCTACTGTTCTTGTCAGTTTCCTAAGCAGAGTTGAACTAGATATGCCCCGTGTGTGTAGGAAGCACAGTTCTTTTGTTCTGAGCAAGCTCACTGTTCTGGCCCTATAGGAAACACAGGAGAGTAGAAGAGTGCTGTTTTCTCAAAAGCAGAGTGTGTTTCTTGCAAGGCGAGCTAGCGTTTGTTTCCCAGTCCTAAACGGAGTTGAATCCCATGCAGTTTCTGGTCCTACGAGCAAGAGTTGTTTTCTGCTAAGAAGAGTCACTATTGCGCTCCCTTTGCCATACACAGTGCAAATAGCACTCGCGTCTGTTCCCAGCAAGTACAGTGTATTGGACTGAAGAGAAGCTACTGTTCTTGTCAGTTTCCTAAGCAGAGTTAAACCATATATGCCCCGTGTGTGTAGGAAGCACAGTTCTTTTGTTCTGAGCAAGCTCACTGTTCTGGCCCTATAGGAAACACAGGAGAGTAGAAGAGTGCTGTTTTCTCAAAAGCAGAGTGTGTTTCTTGCAAGGCGAGCTAGCGTTTGTTTCCCAGTCCTAAACAGAGTTGAATCCCATGAAGTTTCTGGTCCTATGAGCAAGAGTTGTTTTCTGCTAAGAAGAGTCACTATTGCGCTCCCATTGCCATACACAGTGCAAATAGCACTCGCGTCTGTTCCCAGCAAGTACAGTGTATTGGACTGAAGAGAAGCTACTGTTCTTGTCAGTTTCCTAAGCAGAGTTGAACTAGATATGCCCCGTGTGTGTAGGAAGCACAGTTCTTTTGTTCTGAGCAAGCTCACTGTTCTGGCCCTATAGGAAACACAGGAGAGTAGAAGAGTGCTGTTTTCTCAAAAGCAGAGTGTGTTTCTTGCAAGGCGAGCTAGCGTTTGTTTCCCAGTCCTAAACGGAGTTGAATCCCATGCAGTTTCTGGTCCTACGAGCAAGAGTTGTTTTCTGCTAAGAAGAGTCACTATTGCGCTCCCATTGCCATACACAGTGCAAATAGCACTGGCGTCTGTTCCCAGCAAGTACAGTGTATTGGACTGAAGAGAAGCTACTGTTCTTGTCAGTTTCCTAAGCAGAGTTGAACTAGATATGCCCCGTGTGTGTAGGAAGCACAGTTCTTTTGTTCTGAGCAAGCTCACTGTTCTGGCCCTATAGGAAACACAGGAGAGTAGAAGAGTGCTGTTTTCTCAAAAGCAGAGTGTGTTTCTTGCAAGGCGAGCTAGCGTTTGTTTCCCAGTCCTAAACGGAGTTGAATCCCATGCAGTTTCTGGTCCTACGAGCAAGAGTTGTTTTCTGCTAAGAAGAGTCACTATTGTGCTCCCATTGCCATACACAGTGCAAATAGCACTGGCGTCTGTTCCCAGCAAGTACAGTGTATTGGACTGAAGAGAAGCTACTGTTCTTGTCAGTTTCCTAAGCAGAGTTGAACTAGATATGCCCCGTGTGTGTAGAAGCACAGTTCTTTTGTTCTGAGCAAGCTCACTGTTCTGGCCCTATAGGAAACACAGGAGAGTAGAAGAGTGCTGTTTTCTCAAAAGCAGAGTGTGTTTCTTGCAAGGCGAGCTAGCCTTTGTTTCCCAGTCCTAAACGGAGTTGAATCCCATGCAGTTTCTGGTCCTACGAGCAAGAGTTGTTTTCTGCTAAGAAGAGTCACTATTGTGCTCCCATTGCCATACACAGTGCAAATAGCACTCGCGTCTGTTCCCAGCAAGTACAGTGTATTGGACTGAAGAGAAGCTACTGTTCTTGTCAGTTTCCTAAGCAGAGTTGAACTAGATATGCCCCGTGTGTGTAGGAAGCACAGTTCTTTTGTTCTGAGCAAGCTCACTGTTCTGGCCCTATAGGAAACACAGGAGAGTAGAAGAGTGCTGTTTTCTCAAAAGCAGAGTGTGTTTCTTGCAAGGCGAGCTAGCGTTTGTTTCCCAGTCCTAAACGGAGTTGAATCCCATGCAGTTTCTGGTCCTACGAGCAAGAGTTGTTTTCTGCTAAGAAGAGTCACTATTGCGCTCCCATTGCCATACACAGTGCAAATAGCACTGGCGTCTGTTCCCAGCAAGTACAGTGTATTGGACTGAAGAGAAGCTACTGTTCTTGTCAGTTTCCTAAGCAGAGTTGAACTAGATATGCCCCGTGTGTGTAGGAAGAACAGTTCTTTTGTTCTGAGCAAGCTCACTGTTCTGGCCCTATAGGAAACACAGGAGAGTAGAAGAGTGCTGTTTTCTCAAAAGCAGAGTGTGTTTCTTGCAAGGCGAGCTAGCGTTTGTTTCCCAGTCCTAAACAGAGTTGAATCCCATGCAGTTTCTGGTCCTATGAGCAAGAGTTGTTTTCTGCTAAGAAGAGTCACTATTGCGCTCCCATTGCCATACACAGTGCAAATAGCACTCGCGTCTGTTCCCAGCAAGTACAGTGTATTGGACTGAAGAGAAGCTACTGTTCTTGTCAGTTTCCTAAGCAGAGTTGAACTAGATATGCCCCATGTGTGTAGGAAGCACAGTTCTTTTGTTCTGAGCAAGCTCACTGTTCTGGCCCTATAGGAAACACAGGAGAGTAGAAGAGTGCTGTTTTCTCAAAAGCAGAGTGTGTTTCTTGCAAGGCGAGCTAGCGTTTGTTTCCCAGTCCTAAACGGAGTTGAATCCCATGCAGTTTCTGGTCCTACGAGCAAGAGTTGTTTTCTGCTAAGAAGAGTCACTATTGCGCTCCCATTGCCATACACAGTGCAAATAGCACTGGCGTCTGTTCCCAGCAAGTACAGTGTATTGGACTGAAGAGAAGCTACTGTTCTTGTCAGTTTCCTAAGCAGAGTTGAACTAGATATGCCCCGTGTGTGTAGGAAGCACAGTTCTTTTGTTCTGAGCAAGCTCACTGTTCTGGTCCTATAGGAAACACAGGAGAGTAGAAGAGTGCTGTTTTCTCAAAAGCAGAGTGTGTTTCTTGCAAGGCGAGCTAGCGTTTGTTTCCCAGTCCTAAACGGAGTTTGAATCCCATTCAGTTTCTGGTCCTACGAGCAAGAATTTTTTTCTGCTAAGAAGAGTCACTATTGTGCTCCCATTGCCATACACAGTGCAAATAGCACTCGCGTCTGTTCCCAGCAAGTACAGTGTATTGGACTGAAGAGAAGCTACTGTTCTTGTCAGTTTCCTAAGCAGAGTTGAACTAGATATGCCCCGTGTGTGTAGGAAGCACAGTTCTTTTGTTCTGAGCAAGCTCACTGTTCTGGCCCTATAGGAAACACAGGAGAGTAGAAGAGTGCTGTTTTCTCAAAAGCAGAGTGTGTTTCTTGCAAGGCGAGCTAGCGTTTGTTTCCCAGTCCTAAACGGAGTTGAATCCCATGCAGTTTCTGGTCCTACGAGCAAGAGTTGTTTTCTGCTAAGAAGAGTCACTATTGCGCTCCCATTGCCATACACAGTGCAAATAGCACTGGCGTCTGTTCCCAGCAAGTACAGTGTATTGGACTGAAGAGAAGCTACTGTTCTTGTCAGTTTCCTAAGCAGAGTTGAACTAGATATGCCCCGTGTGTGTAGGAAGCACAGTTCTTTTGTTCTGAGCAAGCTCACTGTTCTGGCCCTATAGGAAACACAGGAGAGTAGAAGAGTGCTGTTTTCTCAAAAGCAGAGTGTGTTTCTTGCAAGGCGAGCTAGCGTTTGTTTCCCAGTCCTAAACGGAGTTGAATCCCATGCAGTTTCTGGTCCTACGAGCAAGAGTTGTTTTCTGCTAAGAAGAGTCACTATTGCGCTCCCATTGCCATACACAGTGCAAATAGCACTCGCGTCTGTTCCCAGCAAGTACAGTGTATTGGACTGAAGAGAAGCTACTGTTCTTGTCAGTTTCCTAAGCAGAGTTGAACTAGATATGCCCCGTGTGTGTAGGAAGCACAGTTCTTTTGTTCTGAGCAAGCTCACTGTTCTGGCCCTATAGGAAACACAGGAGAGTAGAAGAGTGCTGTTTTCTCAAAAGCAGAGTGTGTTTCTTGCAAGGCGAGCTAGCGTTTGTTTCCCAGTCCTAAACGGAGTTGAATCCCATGCAGTTTCTGGTCCTACGAGCAAGAGTTGTTTTCTGCTAAGAAGAGTCACTATTGCGCTCCCATTGCCATACACAGTGCAAATAGCACTGGCGTCTGTTCCCAGCAAGTACAGTGTATTGGACTGAAGAGAAGCTACTGTTCTTGTCAGTTTCCTAAGCAGAGTTAAACCATATATGCCCCGTGTGTGTAGGAAGCACAGTTCTTTTGTTCTGAGCAAGCTCACTGTTCTGGCCCTATAGGAAACACAGGAGAGTAGAAGAGTGCTGTTTTCTCAAAAGCAGAGTGTGTTTCTTGCAAGGCGAGCTAGCGTTTGTTTCCCAGTCCTAAACGGAGTTGAATGCCATGCAGTTTCTGGTCCTACGAGCAAGAGTTGTTTTCTGCTAAGAAGAGTCACTATTGCGCTCCCATTGCCATACACAGTGCAAATAGCACTGGCGTCTGTTCCCAGCAAGTACAGTGTATTGGACTGAAGAGAAGCTACTGTTCTTGTCAGTTTCCTAAGCAGAGTTGAACTAGATATGCCCCGTGTGTGTAGAAGCACAGTTCTTTTGTTCTGAGCAAGCTCACTGTTCTGGCCCTATAGGAAACACAGGAGAGTAGAAGAGTGCTGTTTTCTCAAAAGCAGAGTGTGTTTCTTGCAAGGCGAGCTAGCGTTTGTTTCCCAGTCCTAAACGGAGTTGAATCCCATGCAGTTTCTGGTCCTATGAGCAAGAGTTGTTTTCTGCTAAGAAGAGTCACTATTGCGCTCCCATTGCCATACACAGTGCAAATAGCACTGGCGTCTGTTCCCAGCAAGTACAGTGTATTGGACTGAAGAGAAGCTACTGTTCTTGTCAGTTTCCTAAGCAGAGTTGAACTAGATATGCCCCGTGTGTGTAGGAAGCACAGTTCTTTTGTTCTGAGCAAGCTCACTGTTCTGGCACTATAGGAAACACAGGAGAGTAGAAGAGTGCTGTTTTCTCAAAAGCAGAGTGTGTATCTTGCAAGGCGAGCTAGCGTTTGTTTCCCAGTCCTAAACGGAGTTGAATCCCATGCAGTTTCTGGTCCTACGAGCAAGAGTTGTTTTCTGCTAAGAAGAGTCACTATTGCGCTCCCATTGCCATACACAGTGCAAATAGCACTGGCGTCTGTTCCCAGCAAGTACAGTGTATTGGACTGAAGAGAAGCTACTGTTCTTGTCAGTTTCCTAAGCAGAGTTGAACTAGATATGCCCCGTGTGTGTAGGAAGCACAGTTCTTTTGTTCTGAGCAAGCTCACTGTTCTGGCCCTATAGGAAACACAGGAGAGTAGAAGAGTGCTGTTTTCTCAAAAGCAGAGTGTGTTTCTTGCAAGGCGAGCTAGCGTTTGTTTCCCAGTCCTAAACGGAGTTGAATCCCATGCAGTTTCTGGTCCTACGAGCAAGAGTTGTTTTCTGCTAAGAAGAGTCACTATTGCGCTCCCTTTGCCATACACAGTGAAAATAGCACTCGCGTCTGTTCCCAGCAAGTACAGTGTATTGGACTGAAGAGAAGCTACTGTTCTTGTCAGTTTCCTAAGCAGAGTTAAACCATATATGCCCCGTGTGTGTAGGAAGCACAGTTCTTTTGTTCTGAGCAAGCTCACTGTTCTGGCCCTATAGGAAACACAGGAGAGTAGAAGAGTGCTGTTTTCTCAAAAGCAGAGTGTGTTTCTTGCAAGGCGAGCTAGCGTTTGTTTCCCAGTCCTAAACAGAGTTGAATCCCATGAAGTTTCTGGTCCTATGAGCAAGAGTTGTTTTCTGCTAAGAAGAGTCACTATTGCGCTCCCATTGCCATACACAGTGCAAATAGCACTCGCGTCTGTTCCCAGCAAGTACAGTGTATTGGACTGAAGAGAAGCTACTGTTCTTGTCAGTTTCCTAAGCAGAGTTGAACTAGATATGCCCCGTGTGTGTAGGAAGCACAGTTCTTTTGTTCTGAGCAAGCTCACTGTTCTGGCCCTATAGGAAACACAGGAGAGTAGAAGAGTGCTGTTTTCTCAAAAGCAGAGTGTGTTTCTTGCAAGGCGAGCTAGCGTTTGTTTCCCAGTCCTAAACGGAGTTGAATCCCATGCAGTTTCTGGTCCTACGAGCAAGAGTTGTTTTCTGCTAAGAAGAGTCACTATTGCGCTCCCATTGCCATACACAGTGCAAATAGCACTGGCGTCTGTTCCCAGCAAGTACAGTGTATTGGACTGAAGAGAAGCTACTGTTCTTGTCAGTTTCCTAAGCAGAGTTGAACTAGATATGCCCCGTGTGTGTAGGAAGCACAGTTCTTTTGTTCTGAGCAAGCTCACTGTTCTGGCCCTATAGGAAACACAGGAGAGTAGAAGAGTGCTGTTTTCTCAAAAGCAGAGTGTGTTTCTTGCAAGGCGAGCTAGCGTTTGTTTCCCAGTCCTAAACGGAGTTGAATCCCATGCAGTTTCTGGTCCTACGAGCAAGAGTTGTTTTCTGCTAAGAAGAGTCACTATTGCGCTCCCATTGCCATACACAGTGCAAATAGCACTGGCGTCTGTTCCCAGCAAGTACAGTGTATTGGACTGAAGAGAAGCTACTGTTCTTGTCAGTTTCCTAAGCAGAGTTGAACTAGATATGCCCCGTGTGTGTAGGAAGCACAGTTCTTTTGTTCTGAGCAAGCTCACTGTTCTGGCCCTATAGGAAACACAGGAGAGTAGAAGAGTGCTGTTTTCTCAAAAGCAGAGTGTGTTTCTTGCAAGGCGAGCTAGCGTTTGTTTCCCAGTCCTAAACGGAGTTGAATCCCATGCAGTTTCTGGTCCTACGAGCAAGAGTTGTTTTCTGCTAAGAAGAGTCACTATTGCGCTCCCATTGCCATACACAGTGCAAATAGCACTGGCGTCTGTTCCCAGCAAGTACAGTGTATTGGACTGAAGAGAAGCTACTGTTCTTGTCAGTTTCCTAAGCAGAGTTAAACCATATATGCCCCGTGTGTGTAGGAAGCACAGTTCTTTTGTTCTGAGCAAGCTCACTGTTCTGGCCCTATAGGAAACACAGGAGAGTAGAAGAGTGCTGTTTTCTCAAAAGCAGAGTGTGTTTCTTGCAAGGCGAGCTAGCGTTTGTTTCCCAGTCCTAAACGGAGTTGAATGCCATGCAGTTTCTGGTCCTACGAGCAAGAGTTGTTTTCTGCTAAGAAGAGTCACTATTGCGCTCCCATTGCCATACACAGTGCAAATAGCACTGGCGTCTGTTCCCAGCAAGTACAGTGTATTGGACTGAAGAGAAGCTACTGTTCTTGTCAGTTTCCTAAGCAGAGTTGAACTAGATATGCCCCGTGTGTGTAGAAGCACAGTTCTTTTGTTCTGAGCAAGCTCACTGTTCTGGCCCTATAGGAAACACAGGAGAGTAGAAGAGTGCTGTTTTCTCAAAAGCAGAGTGTGTTTCTTGCAAGGCGAGCTAGCGTTTGTTTCCCAGTCCTAAACGGAGTTGAATCCCATGCAGTTTCTGGTCCTATGAGCAAGAGTTGTTTTCTGCTAAGAAGAGTCACTATTGCGCTCCCATTGCCATACACAGTGCAAATAGCACTGGCGTCTGTTCCCAGCAAGTACAGTGTATTGGACTGAAGAGAAGCTACTGTTCTTGTCAGTTTCCTAAGCAGAGTTGAACTAGATATGCCCCGTGTGTGTAGGAAGCACAGTTCTTTTGTTCTGAGCAAGCTCACTGTTCTGGCACTATAGGAAACACAGGAGAGTAGAAGAGTGCTGTTTTCTCAAAAGCAGAGTGTGTTTCTTGCAAGGCGAGCTAGCGTTTGTTTCCCAGTCCTAAACGGAGTTGAATCCCATGCAGTTTCTGGTCCTACGAGCAAGAGTTGTTTTCTGCTAAGAAGAGTCACTATTGCGCTCCCATTGCCATACACAGTGCAAATAGCACTGGCGTCTGTTCCCAGCAAGTACAGTGTATTGGACTGAAGAGAAGCTACTGTTCTTGTCAGTTTCCTAAGCAGAGTTGAACTAGATATGCCCCGTGTGTGTAGGAAGCACAGTTCTTTTGTTCTGAGCAAGCTCACTGTTCTGGCCCTATAGGAAACACAGGAGAGTAGAAGAGTGCTGTTTTCTCAAAAGCAGAGTGTGTTTCTTGCAAGGCGAGCTAGCGTTTGTTTCCCAGTCCTAAACGGAGTTGAATCCCATGCAGTTTCTGGTCCTACGAGCAAGAGTTGTTTTCTGCTAAGAAGAGTCACTATTGCGCTCCCTTTGCCATACACAGTGCAAATAGCACTCGCGTCTGTTCCCAGCAAGTACAGTGTATTGGACTGAAGAGAAGCTACTGTTCTTGTCAGTTTCCTAAGCAGAGTTAAACCATATATGCCCCGTGTGTGTAGGAAGCACAGTTCTTTTGTTCTGAGCAAGCTCACTGTTCTGGCCCTATAGGAAACACAGGAGAGTAGAAGAGTGCTGTTTTCTCAAAAGCAGAGTGTGTTTCTTGCAAGGCGAGCTAGCGTTTGTTTCCCAGTCCTAAACAGAGTTGAATCCCATGAAGTTTCTGGTCCTATGAGCAAGAGTTGTTTTCTGCTAAGAAGAGTCACTATTGCGCTCCCATTGCCATACACAGTGCAAATAGCACTCGCGTCTGTTCCCAGCAAGTACAGTGTATTGGACTGAAGAGAAGCTACTGTTCTTGTCAGTTTCCTAAGCAGAGTTGAACTAGATATGCCCCGTGTGTGTAGGAAGCACAGTTCTTTTGTTCTGAGCAAGCTCACTGTTCTGGCCCTATAGGAAACACAGGAGAGTAGAAGAGTGCTGTTTTCTCAAAAGCAGAGTGTGTTTCTTGCAAGGCGAGCTAGCGTTTGTTTCCCAGTCCTAAACGGAGTTGAATCCCATGCAGTTTCTGGTCCTACGAGCAAGAGTTGTTTTCTGCTAAGAAGAGTCACTATTGCGCTCCCATTGCCATACACAGTGCAAATAGCACTGGCGTCTGTTCCCAGCAAGTACAGTGTATTGGACTGAAGAGAAGCTACTGTTCTTGTCAGTTTCCTAAGCAGAGTTGAACTAGATATGCCCCGTGTGTGTAGGAAGCACAGTTCTTTTGTTCTGAGCAAGCTCACTGTTCTGGCCCTATAGGAAACACAGGAGAGTAGAAGAGTGCTGTTTTCTCAAAAGCAGAGTGTGTTTCTTGCAAGGCGAGCTAGCGTTTGTTTCCCAGTCCTAAACGGAGTTGAATCCCATGCAGTTTCTGGTCCTACGAGCAAGAGTTGTTTTCTGCTAAGAAGAGTCACTATTGCGCTCCCATTGCCATACACAGTGCAAATAGCACTGGCGTCTGTTCCCAGCAAGTACAGTGTATTGGACTGAAGAGAAGCTACTGTTCTTGTCAGTTTCCTAAGCAGAGTTGAACTAGATATGCCCCGTGTGTGTAGAAGCACAGTTCTTTTGTTCTGAGCAAGCTCACTGTTCTGGCCCTATAGGAAACACAGGAGAGTAGAAGAGTGCTGTTTTCTCAAAAGCAGAGTGTGTTTCTTGCAAGGCGAGCTAGCGTTTGTTTCCCAGTCCTAAACGGAGTTGAATCCCATGCAGTTTCTGGTCCTACGAGCAAGAGTTGTTTTCTGCTAAGAAGAGTCACTATTGCGCTCCCATTGCCATACACAGTGCAAATAGCACTCGCGTCTGTTCCCAGCAAGTACAGTGTATTGGACTGAAGAGAAGCTACTGTTCTTGTCAGTTTCCTAAGCAGAGTTGAACTAGATATGCCCCGTGTGTGTAGGAAGCACAGTTCTTTTGTTCTGAGCAAGCTCACTGTTCTGGCCCTATAGGAAACACAGGAGAGTAGAAGAGTGCTGTTTTCTCAAAAGCAGAGTGTGTTTCTTGCAAGGCGAGCTAGCGTTTGTTTCCCAGTCCTAAACGGAGTTGAATCCCATGCAGTTTCTGGTCCTACGAGCAAGAGTTGTTTTCTGCTAAGAAGAGTCACTATTGCGCTCCCATTGCCATACACAGTGCAAATAGCACTGGCGTCTGTTCCCAGCAAGTACAGTGTATTGGACTGAAGAGAAGCTACTGTTCTTGTCAGTTTCCTAAGCAGAGTTGAACTAGATATGCCCCGTGTGTGTAGGAAGAACAGTTCTTTTGTTCTGAGCAAGCTCACTGTTCTGGCCCTATAGGAAACACAGGAGAGTAGAAGAGTGCTGTTTTCTCAAAAGCAGAGTGTGTTTCTTGCAAGGCGAGCTAGCGTTTGTTTCCCAGTCCTAAACAGAGTTGAATCCCATGCAGTTTCTGGTCCTATGAGCAAGAGTTGTTTTCTGCTAAGAAGAGTCACTATTGCGCTCCCATTGCCATACACAGTGCAAATAGCACTCGCGTCTGTTCCCAGCAAGTACAGTGTATTGGACTGAAGAGAAGCTACTGTTCTTGTCAGTTTCCTAAGCAGAGTTGAACTAGATATGCCCCATGTGTGTAGGAAGCACAGTTCTTTTGTTCTGAGCAAGCTCACTGTTCTGGCCCTATAGGAAACACAGGAGAGTAGAAGAGTGCTGTTTTCTCAAAAGCAGAGTGTGTTTCTTGCAAGGCGAGCTAGCGTTTGTTTCCCAGTCCTAAACGGAGTTGAATCCCATGCAGTTTCTGGTCCTACGAGCAAGAGTTGTTTTCTGCTAAGAAGAGTCACTATTGCGCTCCCATTGCCATACACAGTGCAAATAGCACTGGCGTCTGTTCCCAGCAAGTACAGTGTATTGGACTGAAGAGAAGCTACTGTTCTTGTCAGTTTCCTAAGCAGAGTTGAACTAGATATGCCCCGTGTGTGTAGGAAGCACAGTTCTTTTGTTCTGAGCAAGCTCACTGTTCTGGTCCTATAGGAAACACAGGAGAGTAGAAGAGTGCTGTTTTCTCAAAAGCAGAGTGTGTTTCTTGCAAGGCGAGCTAGCGTTTGTTTCCCAGTCCTAAACGGAGTTTGAATCCCATTCAGTTTCTGGTCCTACGAGCAAGAATTTTTTTCTGCTAAGAAGAGTCACTATTGTGCTCCCATTGCCATACACAGTGCAAATAGCACTCGCGTCTGTTCCCAGCAAGTACAGTGTATTGGACTGAAGAGAAGCTACTGTTCTTGTCAGTTTCCTAAGCAGAGTTGAACTAGATATGCCCCGTGTGTGTAGGAAGCACAGTTCTTTTGTTCTGAGCAAGCTCACTGTTCTGGCCCTATAGGAAACACAGGAGAGTAGAAGAGTGCTGTTTTCTCAAAAGCAGAGTGTGTTTCTTGCAAGGCGAGCTAGCGTTTGTTTCCCAGTCCTAAACGGAGTTGAATCCCATGCAGTTTCTGGTCCTACGAGCAAGAGTTGTTTTCTGCTAAGAAGAGTCACTATTGCGCTCCCATTGCCATACACAGTGCAAATAGCACTCGCGTCTGTTCCCAGCAAGTACAGTGTATTGGACTGAAGAGAAGCTACTGTTCTTGTCAGTTTCCTAAGCAGAGTTGAACTAGATATGCCCCGTGTGTGTAGGAAGCACAGTTCTTTTGTTCTGAGCAAGCTCACTGTTCTGGCCCTATAGGAAACACAGGAGAGTAGAAGAGTGCTGTTTTCTCAAAAGCAGAGTGTGTTTCTTGCAAGGCGAGCTGGCGTTTGTTTCCCAGTCCTAAACGGAGTTGAATCCCATGCAGTTTCTGGTCCTACGAGCAAGAGTTGTTTTCTGCTAAGAAGAGTCACTATTGCGCTCCCATTGCCATACACAGTGCAAATAGCACTGGCGTCTGTTCCCAGCAAGTACAGTGTATTGGACTGAAGAGAAGCTACTGTTCTTGTCAGTTTCCTAAGCAGAGTTGAACTAGATATGCCCCGTGTGTGTAGGAAGCACAGTTCTTTTGTTCTGAGCAAGCTCACTGTTCTGGCCCTATAGGAAACACAGGAGAGTAGAAGAGTGCTGTTTTCTCAAAAGCAGAGTGTGTTTCTTGCAAGGCGAGCTAGCGTTTGTTTCCCAGTCCTAAACGGAGTTGAATCCCATGCAGTTTCTGGTCCTACGAGCAAGAGTTGTTTTCTGCTAAGAAGAGTCACTATTGCGCTCCCATTGCCATACACAGTGCAAATAGCACTGGCGTCTGTTCCCAGCAAGTACAGTGTATTGGACTGAAGAGAAGCTACTGTTCTTGTCAGTTTCCTAAGCAGAGTTAAACCATATATGCCCCGTGTGTGTAGGAAGCACAGTTCTTTTGTTCTGAGCAAGCTCACTGTTCTGGCCCTATAGGAAACACAGGAGAGTAGAAGAGTGCTGTTTTCTCAAAAGCAGAGTGTGTTTCTTGCAAGGCGAGCTAGCGTTTGTTTCCCAGTCCTAAACGGAGTTGAATGCCATGCAGTTTCTGGTCCTACGAGCAAGAGTTGTTTTCTGCTAAGAAGAGTCACTATTGCGCTCCCATTGCCATACACAGTGCAAATAGCACTGGCGTCTGTTCCCAGCAAGTACAGTGTATTGGACTGAAGAGAAGCTACTGTTCTTGTCAGTTTCCTAAGCAGAGTTGAACTAGATATGCCCCGTGTGTGTAGAAGCACAGTTCTTTTGTTCTGAGCAAGCTCACTGTTCTGGCCCTATAGGAAACACAGGAGAGTAGAAGAGTGCTGTTTTCTCAAAAGCAGAGTGTGTTTCTTGCAAGGCGAGCTAGCGTTTGTTTCCCAGTCCTAAACGGAGTTGAATCCCATGCAGTTTCTGGTCCTATGAGCAAGAGTTGTTTTCTGCTAAGAAGAGTCACTATTGCGCTCCCATTGCCATACACAGTGCAAATAGCACTGGCGTCTGTTCCCAGCAAGTACAGTGTATTGGACTGAAGAGAAGCTACTGTTCTTGTCAGTTTCCTAAGCAGAGTTGAACTAGATATGCCCCGTGTGTGTAGGAAGCACAGTTCTTTTGTTCTGAGCAAGCTCACTGTTCTGGCCCTATAGGAAACACAGGAGAGTAGAAGAGTGCTGTTTTCTCAAAAGCAGAGTGTGTTTCTTGCAAGGCGAGCTAGCGTTTGTTTCCCAGTCCTAAACGGAGTTGAATCCCATGCAGTTTCTGGTCCTACGAGCAAGAGTTGTTTTCTGCTAAGAAGAGTCACTATTGCGCTCCCATTGCCATACACAGTGCAAATAGCACTGGCGTCTGTTCCCAGCAAGT
This sequence comes from Peromyscus eremicus, assembly GCF_949786415.1. Taxonomy (NCBI): domain Eukaryota; kingdom Metazoa; phylum Chordata; class Mammalia; order Rodentia; family Cricetidae; genus Peromyscus; species Peromyscus eremicus. Next base: position 17,166 of record NW_026737510.1, on the reverse strand, counting down.
ACAGTGTATTGGACTGAAGAGAAGCTACTGTTCTTGTCAGTTTCCTAAGCAGAGTTGAACTAGATATGCCCCGTGTGTGTAGGAAGCACAGTTCTTTTGTTCTGAGCAAGCTCACTGTTCTGGCCCTATAGGAAACACAGGAGAGTAGAAGAGTGCTGTTTTCTCAAAAGCAGAGTGTGTTTCTTGCAAGGCGAGCTAGCGTTTGTTTCCCAGTCCTAAACGGAGTTGAATCCCATGCAGTTTCTGGTCCTACGAGCAAGAGTTGTTTTCTGCTAAGAAGAGTCACTATTGCGCTCCCTTTGCCATACACAGTGCAAATAGCACTCGCGTCTGTTCCCAGCAAGTACAGTGTATTGGACTGAAGAGAAGCTACTGTTCTTGTCAGTTTCCTAAGCAGAGTTAAACCATATATGCCCCGTGTGTGTAGGAAGCACAGTTCTTTTGTTCTGAGCAAGCTCACTGTTCTGGCCCTATAGGAAACACAGGAGAGTAGAAGAGTGCTGTTTTCTCAAAAGCAGAGTGTGTTTCTTGCAAGGCGAGCTAGCGTTTGTTTCCCAGTCCTAAACAGAGTTGAATCCCATGAAGTTTCTGGTCCTATGAGCAAGAGTTGTTTTCTGCTAAGAAGAGTCACTATTGCGCTCCCATTGCCATACACAGTGCAAATAGCACTCGCGTCTGTTCCCAGAAAGTACAGTGTATTGGACTGAAGAGAAGCTACTGTTCTTGTCAGTTTCCTAAGCAGAGTTGAACTAGATATGCCCCGTGTGTGTAGGAAGCACAGTTCTTTTGTTCTGAGCAAGCTCACTGTTCTGGCCCTATAGGAAACACAGGAGAGTAGAAGAGTGCTGTTTTCTCAAAAGCAGAGTGTGTTTCTTGCAAGGCGAGCTAGCGTTTGTTTCCCAGTCCTAAACGGAGTTGAATCCCATGCAGTTTCTGGTCCTACGAGCAAGAGTTGTTTTCTGCTAAGAAGAGTCACTATTGCGCTCCCATTGCCATACACAGTGCAAATAGCACTGGCGTCTGTTCCCAGCAAGTACAGTGTATTGGACTGAAGAGAAGCTACTGTTCTTGTCAGTTTCCTAAGCAGAGTTGAACTAGATATGCCCCGTGTGTGTAGGAAGCACAGTTCTTTTGTTCTGAGCAAGCTCACTGTTCTGGCCCTATAGGAAACACAGGAGAGTAGAAGAGTGCTGTTTTCTCAAAAGCAGAGTGTGTTTCTTGCAAGGCGAGCTAGCGTTTGTTTCCCAGTCCTAAACGGAGTTGAATCCCATGCAGTTTCTGGTCCTACGAGCAAGAGTTGTTTTCTGCTAAGAAGAGTCACTATTGCGCTCCCATTGCCATACACAGTGCAAATAGCACTGGCGTCTGTTCCCAGCAAGTACAGTGTATTGGACTGAAGAGAAGCTACTGTTCTTGTCAGTTTCCTAAGCAGAGTTGAACTAGATATGCCCCGTGTGTGTAGGAAGCACAGTTCTTTTGTTCTGAGCAAGCTCACTGTTCTGGCCCTATAGGAAACACAGGAGAGTAGAAGAGTGCTGTTTTCTCAAAAGCAGAGTGTGTTTCTTGCAAGGCGAGCTAGCGTTTGTTTCCCAGTCCTAAACGGAGTTGAATCCCATGCAGTTTCTGGTCCTACGAGCAAGAGTTGTTTTCTGCTAAGAAGAGTCACTATTGCGCTCCCATTGCCATACACAGTGCAAATAGCACTGGCGTCTGTTCCCAGCAAGTACAGTGTATTGGACTGAAGAGAAGCTACTGTTCTTGTCAGTTTCCTAAGCAGAGTTGAACTAGATATGCCCCGTGTGTGTAGGAAGCACAGTTCTTTTGTTCTGAGCAAGCTCACTGTTCTGGCCCTATAGGAAACACAGGAGAGTAGAAGAGTGCTGTTTTCTCAAAAGCAGAGTGTGTTTCTTGCAAGGCGAGCTAGCGTTTGTTTCCCAGTCCTAAACGGAGTTGAATGCCATGCAGTTTCTGGTCCTACGAGCAAGAGTTGTTTTCTGCTAAGAAGAGTCACTATTGCGCTCCCATTGCCATACACAGTGCAAATAGCACTGGCGTCTGTTCCCAGCAAGTACAGTGTATTGGACTGAAGAGAAGCTACTGTTCTTGTCAGTTTCCTAAGCAGAGTTGAACTAGATATGCCCCGTGTGTGTAGAAGCACAGTTCTTTTGTTCTGAGCAAGCTCACTGTTCTGGCCCTATAGGAAACACAGGAGAGTAGAAGAGTGCTGTTTTCTCAAAAGCAGAGTGTGTTTCTTGCAAGGCGAGCTAGCGTTTGTTTCCCAGTCCTAAACGGAGTTGAATCCCATGCAGTTTCTGGTCCTATGAGCAAGAGTTGTTTTCTGCTAAGAAGAGTCACTATTGCGCTCCCATTGCCATACACAGTGCAAATAGCACTGGCGTCTGTTCCCAGCAAGTACAGTGTATTGGACTGAAGAGAAGCTACTGTTCTTGTCAGTTTCCTAAGCAGAGTTGAACTAGATATGCCCCGTGTGTGTAGGAAGCACAGTTCTTTTGTTCTGAGCAAGCTCACTGTTCTGGCCCTATAGGAAACACAGGAGAGTAGAAGAGTGCTGTTTTCTCAAAAGCAGAGTGTGTTTCTTGCAAGGCGAGCTAGCGTTTGTTTCCCAGTCCTAAACGGAGTTGAATCCCATGCAGTTTCTGGTCCTACGAGCAAGAGTTGTTTTCTGCTAAGAAGAGTCACTATTGCGCTCCCATTGCCATACACAGTGCAAATAGCACTGGCGTCTGTTCCCAGCAAGTACAGTGTATTGGACTGAAGAGAAGCTACTGTTCTTGTCAGTTTCCTAAGCAGAGTTGAACTAGATATGCCCCGTGTGTGTAGGAAGCACAGTTCTTTTGTTCTGAGCAAGCTCACTGTTCTGGCCCTATAGGAAACACAGGAGAGTAGAAGAGTGCTGTTTTCTCAAAAGCAGAGTGTGTTTCTTGCAAGGCGAGCTAGCGTTTGTTTCCCAGTCCTAAACGGAGTTGAATCCCATGCAGTTTCTGGTCCTACGAGCAAGAGTTGTTTTCTGCTAAGAAGAGTCACTATTGCGCTCCCTTTGCCATACACAGTGCAAATAGCACTCGCGTCTGTTCCCAGCAAGTACAGTGTATTGGACTGAAGAGAAGCTACTGTTCTTGTCAGTTTCCTAAGCAGAGTTAAACCATATATGCCCCGTGTGTGTAGGAAGCACAGTTCTTTTGTTCTGAGCAAGCTCACTGTTCTGGCCCTATAGGAAACACAGGAGAGTAGAAGAGTGCTGTTTTCTCAAAAGCAGAGTGTGTTTCTTGCAAGGCGAGCTAGCGTTTGTTTCCCAGTCCTAAACAGAGTTGAATCCCATGAAGTTTCTGGTCCTATGAGCAAGAGTTGTTTTCTGCTAAGAAGAGTCACTATTGCGCTCCCATTGCCATACACAGTGCAAATAGCACTCGCGTCTGTTCCCAGCAAGTACAGTGTATTGGACTGAAGAGAAGCTACTGTTCTTGTCAGTTTCCTAAGCAGAGTTGAACTAGATATGCCCCGTGTGTGTAGGAAGCACAGTTCTTTTGTTCTGAGCAAGCTCACTGTTCTGGCCCTATAGGAAACACAGGAGAGTAGAAGAGTGCTGTTTTCTCAAAAGCAGAGTGTGTTTCTTGCAAGGCGAGCTAGCGTTTGTTTCCCAGTCCTAAACGGAGTTGAATCCCATGCAGTTTCTGGTCCTACGAGCAAGAGTTGTTTTCTGCTAAGAAGAGTCACTATTGCGCTCCCATTGCCATACACAGTGCAAATAGCACTGGCGTCTGTTCCCAGCAAGTACAGTGTATTGGACTGAAGAGAAGCTACTGTTCTTGTCAGTTTCCTAAGCAGAGTTGAACTAGATATGCCCCGTGTGTGTAGGAAGCACAGTTCTTTTGTTCTGAGCAAGCTCACTGTTCTGGCCCTATAGGAAACACAGGAGAGTAGAAGAGTGCTGTTTTCTCAAAAGCAGAGTGTGTTTCTTGCAAGGCGAGCTAGCGTTTGTTTCCCAGTCCTAAACGGAGTTGAATCCCATGCAGTTTCTGGTCCTACGAGCAAGAGTTGTTTTCTGCTAAGAAGAGTCACTATTGCGCTCCCATTGCCATACACAGTGCAAATAGCACTGGCGTCTGTTCCCAGCAAGTACAGTGTATTGGACTGAAGAGAAGCTACTGTTCTTGTCAGTTTCCTAAGCAGAGTTGAACTAGATATGCCCCGTGTGTGTAGGAAGCACAGTTCTTTTGTTCTGAGCAAGCTCACTGTTCTGGCCCTATAGGAAACACAGGAGAGTAGAAGAGTGCTGTTTTCTCAAAAGCAGAGTGTGTTTCTTGCAAGGCGAGCTAGCGTTTGTTTCCCAGTCCTAAACGGAGTTGAATCCCATGCAGTTTCTGGTCCTACGAGCAAGAGTTGTTTTCTGCTAAGAAGAGTCACTATTGCGCTCCCTTTGCCATACACAGTGCAAATAGCACTCGCGTCTGTTCCCAGCAAGTACAGTGTATTGGACTGAAGAGAAGCTACTGTTCTTGTCAGTTTCCTAAGCAGAGTTAAACCATATATGCCCCGTGTGTGTAGGAAGCACAGTTCTTTTGTTCTGAGCAAGCTCACTGTTCTGGCCCTATAGGAAACACAGGAGAGTAGAAGAGTGCTGTTTTCTCAAAAGCAGAGTGTGTTTCTTGCAAGGCGAGCTAGCGTTTGTTTCCCAGTCCTAAACAGAGTTGAATCCCATGAAGTTTCTGGTCCTATGAGCAAGAGTTGTTTTCTGCTAAGAAGAGTCACTATTGCGCTCCCATTGCCATACACAGTGCAAATAGCACTCGCGTCTGTTCCCAGCAAGTACAGTGTATTGGACTGAAGAGAAGCTACTGTTCTTGTCAGTTTCCTAAGCAGAGTTGAACTAGATATGCCCCGTGTGTGTAGGAAGCACAGTTCTTTTGTTCTGAGCAAGCTCACTGTTCTGGCCCTATAGGAAACACAGGAGAGTAGAAGAGTGCTGTTTTCTCAAAAGCAGAGTGTGTTTCTTGCAAGGCGAGCTAGCGTTTGTTTCCCAGTCCTAAACGGAGTTGAATCCCATGCAGTTTCTGGTCCTACGAGCAAGAGTTGTTTTCTGCTAAGAAGAGTCACTATTGCGCTCCCATTGCCATACACAGTGCAAATAGCACTGGCGTCTGTTCCCAGCAAGTACAGTGTATTGGAATGAAGAGAAGCTACTGTTCTTGTCAGTTTCCTAAGCAGAGTTGAACTAGATATGCCCCGTGTGTGTAGGAAGCACAGTTCTTTTGTTCTGAGCAAGCTCACTGTTCTGGCCCTATAGGAAACACAGGAGAGTAGAAGAGTGCTGTTTTCTCAAAAGCAGAGTGTGTTTCTTGCAAGGCGAGCTAGCGTTTGTTTCCCAGTCCTAAACGGAGTTGAATCCCATGCAGTTTCTGGTCCTACGAGCAAGAGTTGTTTTCTGCTAAGAAGAGTCACTATTGCGCTCCCTTTGCCATACACAGTGCAAATAGCACTCGCGTCTGTTCCCAGCAAGTACAGTGTATTGGACTGAAGAGAAGCTACTGTTCTTGTCAGTTTCCTAAGCAGAGTTAAACCATATATGCCCCGTGTGTGTAGGAAGCACAGTTCTTTTGTTCTGAGCAAGCTCACTGTTCTGGCCCTATAGGAAACACAGGAGAGTAGAAGAGTGCTGTTTTCTCAAAAGCAGAGTGTGTTTCTTGCAAGGCGAGCTAGCGTTTGTTTCCCAGTCCTAAACAGAGTTGAATCCCATGAAGTTTCTGGTCCTATGAGCAAGAGTTGTTTTCTGCTAAGAAGAGTCACTATTGCGCTCCCATTGCCATACACAGTGCAAATAGCACTCGCGTCTGTTCCCAGCAAGTACAGTGTATTGGACTGAAGAGAAGCTACTGTTCTTGTCAGTTTCCTAAGCAGAGTTGAACTAGATATGCCCCGTGTGTGTAGGAAGCACAGTTCTTTTGTTCTGAGCAAGCTCACTGTTCTGGCCCTATAGGAAACACAGGAGAGTAGAAGAGTGCTGTTTTCTCAAAAGCAGAGTGTTTTTCTTGCAAGGCGAGCTAGCGTTTGTTTCCCAGTCCTAAACGGAGTTGAATCCCATGCAGTTTCTGGTCCTACGAGCAAGAGTTGTTTTCTGCTAAGAAGAGTCACTATTGCGCTCCCATTGCCATACACAGTGCAAATAGCACTGGCGTCTGTTCCCAGCAAGTACAGTGTATTGGACTGAAGAGAAGCTACTGTTCTTGTCAGTTTCCTAAGCAGAGTTGAACTAGATATGCCCCGTGTGTGTAGGAAGCACAGTTCTTTTGTTCTGAGCAAGCTCACTGTTCTGGCCCTATAGGAAACACAGGAGAGTAGAAGAGTGCTGTTTTCTCAAAAGCAGAGTGTGTTTCTTGCAAGGCGAGCTAGCGTTTGTTTCCCAGTCCTAAACGGAGTTGAATCCCATGCAGTTTCTGGTCCTACGAGCAAGAGTTGTTTTCTGCTAAGAAGAGTCACTATTGCGCTCCCATTGCCATACACAGTGCAAATAGCACTGGCGTCTGTTCCCAGCAAGTACAGTGTATTGGACTGAAGAGAAGCTACTGTTCTTGTCAGTTTCCTAAGCAGAGTTGAACTAGATATGCCCCGTGTGTGTAGGAAGCACAGTTCTTTTGTTCTGAGCAAGCTCACTGTTCTGGCCCTATAGGAAACACAGGAGAGTAGAAGAGTGCTGTTTTCTCAAAAGCAGAGTGTGTTTCTTGCAAGGCGAGCTAGCGTTTGTTTCCCAGTCCTAAACGGAGTTGAATCCCATGCAGTTTCTGGTCCTACGAGCAAGAGTTGTTTTCTGCTAAGAAGAGTCACTATTGCGCTCCCTTTGCCATACACAGTGCAAATAGCACTCGCGTCTGTTCCCAGCAAGTACAGTGTATTGGACTGAAGAGAAGCTACTGTTCTTGTCAGTTTCCTAAGCAGAGTTAAACCATATATGCCCCGTGTGTGTAGGAAGCACAGTTCTTTTGTTCTGAGCAAGCTCACTGTTCTGGCCCTATAGGAAACACAGGAGAGTAGAAGAGTGCTGTTTTCTCAAAAGCAGAGTGTGTTTCTTGCAAGGCGAGCTAGCGTTTGTTTCCCAGTCCTAAACAGAGTTGAATCCCATGAAGTTTCTGGTCCTATGAGCAAGAGTTGTTTTCTGCTAAGAAGAGTCACTATTGCGCTCCCATTGCCATACACAGTGCAAATAGCACTCGCGTCTGTTCCCAGCAAGTACAGTGTATTGGACTGAAGAGAAGCTACTGTTCTTGTCAGTTTCCTAAGCAGAGTTGAACTAGATATGCCCCGTGTGTGTAGGAAGCACAGTTCTTTTGTTCTGAGCAAGCTCACTGTTCTGGCCCTATAGGAAACACAGGAGAGTAGAAGAGTGCTGTTTTCTCAAAAGCAGAGTGTGTTTCTTGCAAGGCGAGCTAGCGTTTGTTTCCCAGTCCTAAACGGAGTTGAATCCCATGCAGTTTCTGGTCCTACGAGCAAGAGTTGTTTTCTGCTAAGAAGAGTCACTATTGCGCTCCCATTGCCATACACAGTGCAAATAGCACTCGCGTCTGTTCCCAGCAAGTACAGTGTATTGGACTGAAGAGAAGCTACTGTTCTTGTCAGTTTCCTAAGCAGAGTTAAACCATATATGCCCCGTGTGTGTAGGAAGCACAGTTCTTTTGTTCTGAGCAAGCTCACTGTTCTGGCCCTATAGGAAACACAGGAGAGTAGAAGAGTGCTGTTTTCTCAAAAGCAGAGTGTGTTTCTTGCAAGGCGAGCTAGCGTTTGTTTCCCAGTCCTAAACAGAGTTGAATCCCATGAAGTTTCTGGTCCTATGAGCAAGAGTTGTTTTCTGCTAAGAAGAGTCACTATTGCGCTCCCATTGCCATACACAGTGCAAATAGCACTCGCGTCTGTTCCCAGCAAGTACAGTGTATTGGACTGAAGAGAAGCTACTGTTCTTGTCAGTTTCCTAAGCAGAGTTGAACTAGATATGCCCCGTGTGTGTAGGAAGCACAGTTCTTTTGTTCTGAGCAAGCTCACTGTTCTGGCCCTATAGGAAACACAGGAGAGTAGAAGAGTGCTGTTTTCTCAAAAGCAGAGTGTGTTTCTTGCAAGGCGAGCTAGCGTTTGTTTCCCAGTCCTAAACGGAGTTGAATCCCATGCAGTTTCTGGTCCTACGAGCAAGAGTTGTTTTCTGCTAAGAAGAGTCACTATTGCGCTCCCATTGCCATACACAGTGCAAATAGCACTGGCGTCTGTTCCCAGCAAGTACAGTGTATTGGAATGAAGAGAAGCTACTGTTCTTGTCAGTTTCCTAAGCAGAGTTGAACTAGATATGCCCCGTGTGTGTAGGAAGCACAGTTCTTTTGTTCTGAGCAAGCTCACTGTTCTGGCCCTATAGGAAACACAGGAGAGTAGAAGAGTGCTGTTTTCTCAAAAGCAGAGTGTGTTTCTTGCAAGGCGAGCTAGCGTTTGTTTCCCAGTCCTAAACGGAGTTGAATCCCATGCAGTTTCTGGTCCTACGAGCAAGAGTTGTTTTCTGCTAAGAAGAGTCACTATTGCGCTCCCTTTGCCATACACAGTGCAAATAGCACTCGCGTCTGTTCCCAGCAAGTACAGTGTATTGGACTGAAGAGAAGCTACTGTTCTTGTCAGTTTCCTAAGCAGAGTTAAACCATATATGCCCCGTGTGTGTAGGAAGCACAGTTCTTTTGTTCTGAGCAAGCTCACTGTTCTGGCCCTATAGGAAACACAGGAGAGTAGAAGAGTGCTGTTTTCTCAAAAGCAGAGTGTGTTTCTTGCAAGGCGAGCTAGCGTTTGTTTCCCAGTCCTAAACAGAGTTGAATCCCATGAAGTTTCTGGTCCTATGAGCAAGAGTTGTTTTCTGCTAAGAAGAGTCACTATTGCGCTCCCATTGCCATACACAGTGCAAATAGCACTCGCGTCTGTTCCCAGCAAGTACAGTGTATTGGACTGAAGAGAAGCTACTGTTCTTGTCAGTTTCCTAAGCAGAGTTGAACTAGATATGCCCCGTGTGTGTAGGAAGCACAGTTCTTTTGTTCTGAGCAAGCTCACTGTTCTGGCCCTATAGGAAACACAGGAGAGTAGAAGAGTGCTGTTTTCTCAAAAGCAGAGTGTTTTTCTTGCAAGGCGAGCTAGCGTTTGTTTCCCAGTCCTAAACGGAGTTGAATCCCATGCAGTTTCTGGTCCTACGAGCAAGAGTTGTTTTCTGCTAAGAAGAGTCACTATTGCGCTCCCATTGCCATACACAGTGCAAATAGCACTGGCGTCTGTTCCCAGCAAGTACAGTGTATTGGACTGAAGAGAAGCTACTGTTCTTGTCAGTTTCCTAAGCAGAGTTGAACTAGATATGCCCCGTGTGTGTAGGAAGCACAGTTCTTTTGTTCTGAGCAAGCTCACTGTTCTGGCCCTATAGGAAACACAGGAGAGTAGAAGAGTGCTGTTTTCTCAAAAGCAGAGTGTGTTTCTTGCAAGGCGAGCTAGCGTTTGTTTCCCAGTCCTAAACGGAGTTGAATCCCATGCAGTTTCTGGTCCTACGAGCAAGAGTTGTTTTCTGCTAAGAAGAGTCACTATTGCGCTCCCATTGCCATACACAGTGCAAATAGCACTGGCGTCTGTTCCCAGCAAGTACAGTGTATTGGACTGAAGAGAAGCTACTGTTCTTGTCAGTTTCCTAAGCAGAGTTGAACTAGATATGCCCCGTGTGTGTAGGAAGCACAGTTCTTTTGTTCTGAGCAAGCTCACTGTTCTGGCCCTATAGGAAACACAGGAGAGTAGAAGAGTGCTGTTTTCTCAAAAGCAGAGTGTGTTTCTTGCAAGGCGAGCTAGCGTTTGTTTCCCAGTCCTAAACGGAGTTGAATCCCATGCAGTTTCTGGTCCTACGAGCAAGAGTTGTTTTCTGCTAAGAAGAGTCACTATTGCGCTCCCTTTGCCATACACAGTGCAAATAGCACTCGCGTCTGTTCCCAGCAAGTACAGTGTATTGGACTGAAGAGAAGCTACTGTTCTTGTCAGTTTCCTAAGCAGAGTTAAACCATATATGCCCCGTGTGTGTAGGAAGCACAGTTCTTTTGTTCTGAGCAAGCTCACTGTTCTGGCCCTATAGGAAACACAGGAGAGTAGAAGAGTGCTGTTTTCTCAAAAGCAGAGTGTGTTTCTTGCAAGGCGAGCTAGCGTTTGTTTCCCAGTCCTAAACAGAGTTGAATCCCATGAAGTTTCTGGTCCTATGAGCAAGAGTTGTTTTCTGCTAAGAAGAGTCACTATTGCGCTCCCATTGCCATACACAGTGCAAATAGCACTCGCGTCTGTTCCCAGCAAGTACAGTGTATTGGACTGAAGAGAAGCTACTGTTCTTGTCAGTTTCCTAAGCAGAGTTGAACTAGATATGCCCCGTGTGTGTAGGAAGCACAGTTCTTTTGTTCTGAGCAAGCTCACTGTTCTGGCCCTATAGGAAACACAGGAGAGTAGAAGAGTGCTGTTTTCTCAAAAGCAGAGTGTGTTTCTTGCAAGGCGAGCTAGCGTTTGTTTCCCAGTCCTAAACGGAGTTGAATCCCATGCAGTTTCTGGTCCTACGAGCAAGAGTTGTTTTCTGCTAAGAAGAGTCACTATTGCGCTCCCATTGCCATACACAGTGCAAATAGCACTGGCGTCTGTTCCCAGCAAGTACAGTGTATTGGACTGAAGAGAAGCTACTGTTCTTGTCAGTTTCCTAAGCAGAGTTGAACTAGATATGCCCCGTGTGTGTAGGAAGCACAGTTCTTTTGTTCTGAGCAAGCTCACTGTTCTGGCCCTATAGGAAACACAGGAGAGTAGAAGAGTGCTGTTTTCTCAAAAGCAGAGTGTGTTTCTTGCAAGGCGAGCTAGCGTTTGTTTCCCAGTCCTAAACGGAGTTGAATCCCATGCAGTTTCTGGTCCTACGAGCAAGAGTTGTTTTCTGCTAAGAAGAGTCACTATTGCGCTCCCATTGCCATACACAGTGCAAATAGCACTGGCGTCTGTTCCCAGCAAGTACAGTGTATTGGACTGAAGAGAAGCTACTGTTCTTGTCAGTTTCCTAAGCAGAGTTGAACTAGATATGCCCCGTGTGTGTAGGAAGCACAGTTCTTTTGTTCTGAGCAAGCTCACTGTTCTGGCCCTATAGGAAACACAGGAGAGTAGAAGAGTGCTGTTTTCTCAAAAGCAGAGTGTGTTTCTTGCAAGGCGAGCTAGCGTTTGTTTCCCAGTCCTAAACGGAGTTGAATCCCATGCAGTTTCTGGTCATACGAGCAAGAGTTGTTTTCTGCTAAGAGTAGTCACTATTGCGCTCCCATTGCCATACACAGTGCAAATAGCACTGGCGTCTGTTCCCAGCAAGTACAGTGTATTGGACTGAAGAGAAGCTACTGTTCTTGTCAGTTTCCTAAGCAGAGTTGAACTAGATATGCCCCGTGTGTGTAGGAAGCACAGTTCTTTTGTTCTGAGCAAGCTCACTGTTCTGGTCCTATAGGAAACACAGGAGAGTAGAAGAGTGCTGTTTTCTCAAAAGCAGAGTGTGTTTCTTGCAAGGCGAGCTAGCGTTTGTTTCCCAGTCCTAAACGGAGTTGAATCCCATGCAGTTTCTGGTCCTACGAGCAAGAGTTGTTTTCTGCTAAGAAGAGTCACTATTGCGCTCCCATTGCCATACACAGTGCAAATAGCACTCGCGTCTGTTCCCAGCAAGTACAGTGTATTGGACTGAAGAGAAGCTACTGTTCTTGTCAGTTTCCTAAGCAGAGTTGAACTAGATATGCCCCGTGTGTGTAGGAAGCACAGTTCTTTTGTTCTGAGCAAGCTCACTGTTCTGGCCCTATAGGAAACACAGGAGAGTAGAAGAGTGCTGTTTTCTCAAAAGCAGAGTGTGTTTCTTGCAAGGCGAGCTAGCGTTTGTTTCCCAGTCCTAAACGGAGTTGAATCCCATGCAGTTTCTGGTCCTACGAGCAAGAGTTGTTTTCTGCTAAGAGGAGTCACTATTGCGCTCCCATTGCCATACACAGTGCAAATAGCACTGGCGTCTGTTCCCAGCAAGTACAGTGTATTGGACTGAAGAGAAGCTACTGTTCTTGTCAGTTTCCTAAGCAGAGTTGAACTAGATATGCCCCGTCTGTGTAGGAAGCACAGTTCTTTTGTTCTGAGCAAGCTCACTGTTCTGGCCCTATAGGAAACACAGGAGAGTAGAAGAGTGCTGTTTTCTCAAAAGCAGAGTGTGTTTCTTGCAAGGCGAGCTAGCGTTTGTTTCCCAGTCCTAAACGGAGTTGAATCCCATGCAGTTTCTGGTCCTACGAGCAAGAGTTGTTTTCTGCTAAGAAGAGTCACTATTGCGCTCCCATTGCCATACACAGTGCAAATAGCACTGGCGTCTGTTCCCAGCAAGTACAGTGTATTGGACTGAAGAGAAGCTACTGTTCTTGTCAGTTTCCTAAGCAGAGTTGAACTAGATATGCCCCGTGTGTGTAGGAAGCACAGTTCTTTTGTTCTGAGCAAGCTCACTGTTCTGGCCCTATAGGAAACACAGGAGAGTAGAAGAGTGCTGTTTTCTCAAAAGCAGAGTGTGTTTCTTGCAAGGCGAGCTAGCGTTTGTTTCCCAGTCCTAAACGGAGTTGAATCCCATGCAGTTTCTGGTCCTACGAGCTAGAGTTGTTTTCTGCTAAGAGGAGTCACTATTGCGCTCCCATTGCCATACACAGTGCAAATAGCACTCGCGTCTGTTCCCAGCAAGTACAGTGTATTGGACTGAAGAGAAGCTACTGTTCTTGTCAGTTTCCTAAGCAGAGTTGAACTAGATATGCCCCGTGTGTGTAGGAAGCACAGTTCTTTTGTTCTGAGCAAGCTCACTGTTCTGGCCCTATAGGAAACACAGGAGAGTAGAAGAGTGCTGTTTTCTCAAAAGCAGAGTGTGTTTCTTGCAAGGCGAGCTAGCGTTTGTTTCCCAGTCCTAAACGGAGTTGAATCCCATGCAGTTTCTGGTCCTACGAGCAAGAGTTGTTTTCTGCTAAGAAGAGTCACTATTGCGCTCCCATTGCCATACACAGTGCAAATAGCACTCGCGTCTGTTCCCAGCAAGTACAGTGTATTGGACTGAAGAGAAGCTACTGTTCTTGTCAGTTTCCTAAGCAGAGTTGAACTAGATATGCCCCGTGTGTGTAGGAAGCACAGTTCTTTTGTTCTGAGCAAGCTCACTGTTCTGGCCCTATAGGAAACACAGGAGAGTAGAAGAGTGCTGTTTTCTCAAAAGCAGAGTGTGTTTCTTGCAAGGCGAGCTAGCGTTTGTTTCCCAGTCCTAAACGGAGTTGAATCCCATGCAGTTTCTGGTCCTACAAGCAAGAGTTGTTTTCTGCTAAGAAGAGTCACTATTGCGCTCCCATTGCCATACACAGTGCAAATAGCACTGGCGTCTGTTCCCAGCAAGTACAGTGTATTGGACTGAAGAGAAGCTACTGTTCTTGTCAGTTTCCTAAGCAGAGTTGAACTAGATATGCCCCGTGTGTGTAGGAAGCACAGTTCTTTTGTTCTGAGCAAGCTCACTGTTCTGGCCCTATAGGAAACACAGGAGAGTAGAAGAGTGCTGTTTTCTCAAAAGCAGAGTGTGTTTCTTGCAAGGCGAGCTAGCGTTTGTTTCCCAGTCCTAAACGGAGTTGAATCCCATGCAGATTCTGGTCCTACGAGCAAGAGTTGTTTTCTGCTAAGAAGAGTCACTATTGAGCTCCCATTGCCATACACAGTGCAAATAGCACTGGCGTCTGTTCCCAGCAAGTACAGTGTATTGGACTGAAGAGAAGCTACTGTTCTTGTCAGTTTCCTAAGCAGAGTTGAACTAGATATGCCCCGTGTGTGTAGGAAGCACAGTTCTTTTGTTCTGAGCAAGCTCACTGTTCTGGCCCTATAGGAAACACAGGAGAGTAGAAGAGTGCTGTTTTCTCAAAAGCAGAGTGTGTTTCTTGCAAGGCGAGCTAGCGTTTGTTTCCCAGTCCTAAACGGAGTTGAATCCCATGCAGTTTCTGGTCCTACGAGCAAGAGTTGTTTTCTGCTAAGAAGAGTCACTATTGCGCTCCCATTGCCATACACAGTGCAAATAGCACTGGCGTCTGTTCCCAGCAAGTACAGTGTATTGGACTGAAGAGAAGCTACTGTTCTTGTCAGTTTCCTAAGCAGAGTTGAACTAGATATGCCCCGTGTGTGTAGGAAGCACAGTTCTTTTGTTCTGAGCAAGCTCACTGTTCTGGCCCTATAGGAAACACAGGAGAGTAGAAGAGTGCTGTTTTCTCAAAAGCAGAGTGTGTTTCTTGCAAGGCGAGCTAGCGTTTGTTTCCCAGTCCTAAACGGAGTTGAATCCCATGCAGTTTCTGGTCCTACGAGCAAGAGTTGTTTTCTGCTAAGAAGAGTCACTATTGCGCTCCCATTGCCATACACAGTGCAAATAGCACTGGCGTCTGTTCCCAGCAAGTACAGTGTATTGGACTGAAGAGAAGCTACTGTTCTTGTCAGTTTCCTAAGCAGAGTTGAACTAGATATGCCCCGTGTGTGTAGGAAGCACAGTTCTTTTGTTCTGAGCAAGCTCACTGTTCTGGCCCTATAGGAAACACAGGAGAGTAGAAGAGTGCTGTTTTCTCAAAAGCAGAGTGTGTTTCTTGCAAGGCGAGCTAGCGTTTGTTTCCCAGTCCTAAACGGAGTTGAATCCCATGCAGTTTCTGGTCCTACGAGCAAGAGTTGTTTTCTGCTAAGAAGAGTCACTATTGCGCTCCCATTGCCATACACAGTGCAAATAGCACTGGCGTCTGTTCCAGCAAGTACAGTGTATTGGACTGAAGAGAAGCTACTGTTCTTGTCAGTTTCCTAAGCAGAGTTGAACTAGATATGCCCCGTGTGTGTAGGAAGCACAGTTCTTTTGTTCTGAGCAAGCTCACTGTTCTGGCCCTATAGGAAACACAGGAGAGTAGAAGAGTGCTGTTTTCTCAAAAGCAGAGTGTGTTTCTTGCAAGGCGAGCTAGCGTTGGTTTCCCAGTCCTAAACGGAGTTGAATCCCATGCAGTTTCTGGTCCTACGAGCAAGAGTTGTTTTCTGCTAAGAAGAGTCACTATTGCGCTCCCATTGCCATATGCAGTGCAAATAGCACTCGCGTCTGTTCCCAGCAAGTACAGTGTATTGGACTGAAGAGAAGCTACTGTTCTTGTCAGTTTCCTAAGCAGAGTTGAACTAGATATGCCCGTGTGTGTAGGAAGCACAGTTCTTTTGTTCTGAGCAAGCTCACTGTTCTGGTCCTATAGGAAACACAGGAGAGTAGAAGAGTGCTGTTTTCTCAAAAGCAGAGTGTGTTTCTTGCAAGACGAGCTAGCGTTTGTTTCCCAGTCCTAAACGGAGTTGAATCCCATGCAGTTTCTGGTCCTACGAGCAAGAGTTGTTTTCTGCTAAGAAGAGTCACTATTGCGCTCCCATTGCCATACACAGTGCAAATAGCACTCGCGTCTGTTCCCAGCAAGTACAGTGTATTGGACTGAAGAGAAGCTACTGTTCTTGTCAGTTTCCTAAGCAGAGTTGAACTAGATATGCCCCGTGTGTGTAGGAAGCACAGTTCTTTTGTTCTGAGCAAGCTCACTGTTCTGGCCCTATAGGAAACACAGGAGAGTAGAAGAGTGCTGTTTTCTCAAAAAGCAGAGTGTGTTTCTTGCAAGGCGAGCTAGCGTTTGTTTCCCAGTCCTAAACGGAGTTGAATCCCATGCAGTTTCTGGTCCTACGAGCAAGAGTTGTTTTCTGCTAAGAAGAGTCACTATTGCGCTCCCATTGCCATACACAGTGCAAATAGCACTGGCGTCTGTTCCCAGCAAGTACAGTGTATTGGACTGAAGAGAAGCTACTGTTCTTGTCAGTTTCCTAAGCAGAGTTGAACTACATATGCCCCGTGTGTGTAGAAGCACAGTTCTTTTGTTCTGAGCAAGCTCACTGTTCTGGCCCTATAGGAAACACAGGAGAGTAGAAGAGTGCTGTTTTCTCAAAAGCAGAGTGTGTTTCTTGCAAGGCGAGCTAGCGTTTGTTTCCCAGTCCTAAACGGAGTTGAATCCCATGCAGTTTCTGGTCCTACGAGCAAGAGTTGTTTTCTGCTAAGAAGAGTCACTATTGCGCTCCCATTGCCATACACAGTGCAAATAGCACTCGCGTCTGTTCCCAGCAAGTACAGTGTATTGGACTGAAGAGAAGCTACTGTTCTTGTCAGTTTCCTAAGCAGAGTTGAACTAGATATGCCCCGTGTGTGTAGGAAGCACAGTTCTTTTGTTCTGAGCAAGCTCACTGTTCTGGCCCTATAGGAAACACAGGAGAGTAGAAGAGTGCTGTTTTCTCAAAAGCAGAGTGTGTTTCTTGCAAGGCGAGCTAGCGTTTGTTTCCCAGTCCTAAACAGAGTTGAATCCCATGCAGTTTCTGGTCCTATGAGCAAGAGTTGTTTTCTGCTAAGAAGAGTCACTATTGCGCTCCCATTGCCATACACAGTGCAAATAGCACTCGCGTCTGTTCCCAGCAAGTACAGTGTATTGGACTGAAGAGAAGCTACTGTTCTTGTCAGTTTCCTAAGCAGAGTTGAACTAGATATGCCCCGTGTGTGTAGAAGCACAGTTCTTTTGTTCTGAGCAAGCTCACTGTTCTGGCCCTATAGGAAACACAGGAGAGTAGAAGAGTGCTGTTTTCTCAAAAGCAGAGTGTGTTTCTTGCAAGGCGAGCTAGCGTTTGTTTCCCAGTCCTAAACGGAGTTGAATCCCATGCAGTTTCTGGTCCTACGAGCAAGAGTTGTTTTCTGCTAAGAGGAGTCACTATTGCGCTCCCATTGCCATACACAGTGCAAATAGCACTGGCGTCTGTTCCCAGCAAGTACAGTGTATTGGACTGAAGAGAAGCTACTGTTCTTGTCAGTTTCCCTAAGCAGAGTTGAACTAGATATGCCCCGTGTGTGTAGGAAGCACAGTTCTTTTGTTCTGAGCAAGCTCACTGTTCTGGCCCCTATAGGAAACACAGGAGAGTAGAAGAGTGCTGTTTTCTCAAAAGCAGAGTGTGTTTCTTGCAAGGCGAGCTAGCGTTTGTTTCCCAGTCCTAACGGAGTTGAATCCCATGCAGTTTCTGGTCCTACGAGCAAGAGTT
>NW_026737509.1:0-38932 GCF_949786415.1 Peromyscus eremicus | reverse complement strand
TGTTAGAATGAGTGTGTCCACATGGAGGTGTGCACACTGAACTGTTAGAATGAGTGTGTCCACCTGGAGTTGTGCACACTGAACTGTTAGAATGAGTGTGTCCACATGGAGGTGTGCACACTGAACTGTTAGAATGAGTGTGTCCACATGGAGGTGTGCACACTGAACTGTTAGAATGAGTGTGTCCACATGGAGGTGTGCACACTGAACTGTTAGAATGAGTGTGCCCACATGGAGGTGTGCACACTGAACTGTTAGAATGAGTGTGTCCACATGGAGGTGTGCACACTGAACTGTTAGAATGAGTGTATCCCTGTGGAGGTGTGCAACCTGAACTGTTAGAATGAGTGTATCCACATGGAGGTGTGCACACTGAACTGTTAGAATGAGTGTGTCCACATGGAGGTGTGCACACTGAACTGTTAGAATGAGTGTGTCCACATGGAGGTGTGCACACTGAACTGTTAGAATGAGTGTGTCCCTTTTGAGGTGTGCACACTGAACTGTTAGAATGAGTGTGTCCACATGGAGGTGTGCACACTGAACTGTTAGAATGAGTGTGCCCACATGGAGGTGTGCACACTGAACTGTTAGAATGAGTGTGCCCACATGGAGGTGTGCACACTGAACTGTTTGAATGAGTGTGCCCACATGGAGGTGTGCACACTGAACTGTTAGAATGAGTGTGTCCACATGGAGGTGTGCACACTGAACTGTTAGAATGACTGTGTCCACATGGAGGTGTGCACACTGAACTGTTAGAATGTGTGTGTCCCTGTGGATGTGTGCACACTGAACTGTTAGAATGAGTGTGTTCACATGGAGGTGTGCACACTGAACTGTTAGAATGTGTGTGTCCCCATGGAGGTTTGCACACTGAACTGTTAGAATGAGTGTGCCCACATGGAGGTGAGAACACTGAACTGTTAGAATGAGTTTGTCCACATGGAGGTGTGCACACTGAACTGTTAGAATAGGTGTGTCCACATGGAGGTGTGCACACTGAACTGTTAGAATGGGTGTGTCCACATGGAGGTGTGCACACTGAACTGTTAGAATGATTGTGTCCACATGGAGGTGTGCACAATGAACTGTGTAGAATGAGTGTGCCCACATGGAGGTGTGCACAATGAACTGTTAGAATGAGTGTGCCCACATGGAGGTGTGCACACTGAACTGTTAGAATGAGTGTGCCCACATGGAGGTGTGCACACTGAACTGTTAGAATGAGTGTGTCCACATGGAGGTGTGCACACTGAACTGTTAGAATGAGTGTGTCCACCTGGAGTTGTGCACACTGAACTGTTAGAATGAGTGTGTCCACATGCAGGTGTGCACACTGAACTGTTAGAATGAGTGTGTCCACATGGAGGTGTGCACACTGAACTGTTAGAATGAGTGTGCCCACATGGAGGTGTGCACACTGAACTGTTAGAATGAGTGTGTCCACATGGAGGTGTGCACACTGAACTGTTAGAATGAGTGTGTCCACATGCAGGTGTGCACACTGAACTGTTAGAATGAGTGTGTCCACATGGAGGTGTGCACACTGAACTGTTAGAATGAGTGTGCCCACATGGAGGTGTGCACACTGAACTGTTGGAATGAGTGTGCCCACATGGAGGTGTGCACACTGAACTGTTAGAATGAGTGTGCCCACATGGAGGTGTGCACACTGAACTGTTAGAATGAGTGTGTCCACATGGAGGTGTGCACACTGAACTGTTAGAATGAGTGTGCCCACATGGAGGTGTGCACACTTAACTGTTAGAATGAGTGTGTCCACATGGAGGTGTGCACACTGAACTGTTAGAATGAGTGTGCCCACATGGAGGTGTGCACACTGAACTGTTAGAATGAGTGTGCCCACATGGAGGTGTGCACACTGAACTGTTAGAATGAGAGTGCCCACATGGAGGTGTGCACACTGAACTGTTAGAATGAGTGTGTCCACATGGAGGTGTGCACACTGAACTGTTAGAATGAGTGTGTCCACATGGAGGTGTGCACACTGAACTGTTAGAATGAGTGTGCCCACATGGAGGTGTGCACACTGAATTGTTAGAATGAGTGTGTCCACATGGAGGTGTGCACACTGAACTGTTAGAATGAGTGTGTCCACATGGAGGTGTGCACACTGAAGTGTTAGAATGTGTGTGTCCACATGGAGGTGTGCACACTGAACTGTTAGAATGAGTGTGCACACATGGAGTTGTGCACACTGAACTGTTAGAATGACTGTGTCCACATGTAGGTGTGCACACAGAACTGTTAGAATGACTGTGTCCACATGGAGGTGTGCACACTGAACTGTTAGAATGAGTGTGTCCCTGTGGAGGTGTGCACACTGAACTGTTAGAATGAGTGTGTCCCTTTTGAGGTGTGCACACTGAACTGTTAGAATGAGTTTGCCCAAATGGAGGTGTGCACACTGAACTGTTAGAATGAATGTGCCCACATGGAGGTGTGCACACTGAACTGTTAGAATGAGTGTGTCCACATGGAGGTGTGCACAATGAACTGTGTAGAATGAGTGTGACCACATGGAGGTGTGCACACTGAACTGTTAGAATGAGTTTGCCCAAATGGAGGTGTGCACACTGAACTGTTAGAATGAATGTGCCCACATGGAGGTGTGCACACTGAACTGTTAGAATGAGTGTGTCCACATGGAGGTGTGCACACTGAACTGTTAGAATGAGTGTGCCCACATGGAGGTGTGCACACTGAACTGTTAGAATGAATGTGCCCACATGGAGGTGTGCACACTGAACTGTTAGAATGAGTGTGCCCACATGGAGGTGTGCACACTGAACTGTTAGAATGAGTGTGCCCACATGGAGGTGTGCACACTGAACTGTTAGAATGAGTGTGTCCACATGGAGGTGTGCACACTGAACTGTTAGAATGATTGTGTCCACATGGAGGTGTGCACAATGAACTGTGTAGAATGAGTGTGCCCACATGGAGGTGTGCACACTGAACTGTTAGAATGACTGTGTCCACATGGAGGTGTGCACACTGAACTGTTAGAATGAGTATGCCCACATGGAGGTGTGCACACTGAACTGTTAGAATGAGTGTGTCCACATGGAGGTGTGCACACTGAACTGTTAGAATAAGTGTGCCCACGTGGAGGTGTGCACACTGAACTGTTAGAATGAATGTGCCCACCTGGAGGTGTGCACACTGAACTGTTAGAATGAGTGTGCCCACATGGAGGTGTGCACACTGAACTGTTAGAATGAGTGTGCCCACATGGAGGTGTGCACACTGAACTGTTAGAATGAGTGTGTCCACATGGAGGTGTGCACACTGAACTGTTAGAATGAGTGTGCCCACATGGAGGTATTCACACTGAACTGTTAGAATGACTGTGTCCACATGGAGGTGAGCACACTGAACTGTTAGAATGAGTGTGCCCACATGGAGGTGTGCACGCTGAACTGTTAGAATGAGTGTGTCCACATGGAGGTGTGCACACTGAACTGTTAGAATGAGTGTGTCCACCTGGAGTTGTGCACACTGAACTGTTAGAATGAATGTGTCCACATGGAGGTGTGCACACTGAACTGTTAGAATGAGTGTGTCCACATGGAGGTGTGCACACTGAACTGTTAGAATGAGTGTGCCCACATGGAGGTGTGCACACTGAACTGTTAGAATGAGTGTGTCCACATGGAGGTGTGCACACTGAACTGTTAGAATGAGTGTATCCCTGTGGAGGTGTGCAAACTGAACTGTTAGAATGAGTGTATCCACATGGAGGTGTGCACACTGAACTGTTAGAATGAGTGTGTCCACATGGAGGTGTGCACACTGAACTGTTAGAATGAGTGTGTCCACATGGAGGTGTGCACACTGAACTGTTAGAATGAGTGTGTCCCTTTTGAGGTGTGCACACTGAACTGTTAGAATGAGTGTGTCCACATGGAGGTGTGCACAGTGAACTGTTAGAATGAGTGTGTCCACATGGAGGCGTGCACACTGAACTGTTAGAATGAGTGTGTCCACATGGAGGTGTGCACAATGAACTGTTAGAATGAGTGTGCCCACATGGAGGTGTGCACACTGAACTGTTACAATGAGTGTGTCCACATGGAGGTGTGCACACTGATCTGTTAGAATGTGTCCACATGCAGGTGTGCACACTGAACTGTTAGAATGAGTGTGTCCACATGGAGGTGTGCAAACTGAACTGCTAGAATGAGTATATCCCTGTGGAGCTGTGCACACTGAACTGTTAGAATGAGTGTGTCCACATGGAGGTGTGCACACTGAACTGTTAGAATGAGTGTGTCCCTGTGGAGGTGTGCACACTGAAATGTTAGAATGAGTGTGTCCACCGGAGGAATGCACACTGAGCTGTTAGAATGAGTGTGCCCACATGGACGTGTGCACAATGAACTGTTAGAATGAGTGTGCACACATGGAGTTGTGCACACTGAACTGTTAGAATGACTGTGTCCATGAGGAGGTATGCACTCTGAGCTGTTAGAATGAGTGTGACCACAAGGAGGTGTGCACACTGAACTGTTAGAATGACTGTGTCCACATAGAGGTGTGCACACTGAACTGATAGAATGACTGTGTCCACATGGAGGTGTGCACACTGAAATGTTAGAATGACTGTGTCCACAAGGAGGTGTGCACACTGAACTGTTAGAATGACTGTGTCTGCATGGAGGTGTGCACACTGAACTGTTAGAATAATTGTGTCCCTGTGGAGGTGTGCACACTGAAATGTTAGAATGAGTGTGTCTACATGGAGGTGTGCACACTGAACTATTAGAATGAGTGTGTCCACATAGAGGTGTGCACACTGAACTGTTAGAATTAGTGTGTCCACATGGAGGTGTGTACACTGAAATGTTAGAATGAGTGTGTCCCTGTGGAGGTGTGCACACTGAAATATTAGAATGAGTGAGTCCACATGGAGGTGTGCACACTGAAATGTTAGAATTTGTTCCCATGGAGGTGTGCACACTGAAATGTTAGAATGAGTGTGTCCCTGTGGAGGTGTGCACACTGAAATGTTAGAATGAGTGTGTCCACATGGAGGTGTGCACACTGAAATGTTAGATTGAGTGTGTCCACATGGAGGTGTGCACACTGAACTGTTAGAATGAGTGTGTCCACATGGAGGTGTGCACACTGAACTGTTAGAATGAGTGTGTCCACATGGAGGTGTGCACACTGAACTGTTAGAATGACTGTGTCCACATGGAGGTGTGCACACTGAACTGTTAGATTGAGTGTGCCCACATGGAGGTGTTCACACTGAACTGTTAGAATGAGTGTGTCCACATGGAGGTGTGCACACTGAACTGTTAGAATGAGTGTGCCCACATGGAGGTGTGCACACTGAACTGTTAGAATGAGTGTGCCCACATGGAGGTGTGCACAATGAACTGTTAGAATGAGTGTGCCCACATTGAGGTGTGCACACTGAACTGTTAGAATGAGTGTGTCCACATGGAGGTGTGCACACTGAACTGTTAGAATGAGTGTGTCCACATAGAGGAGAGCACACTGAACTGTTAGAATTAGTGTGTCCACATGGAGGTGTGCACACTGAACTGTTAGAATGAGTGTGTCCCTGTGGAGTTGTGCACACTGAAATGTTAGAATGAGTGTGTCCACATGGAGGTGTGCACACTGAACTGTTAGATTGAGTGTGTCCACATGGAGGTGTGCACACTGAACTGTTAGAATGAGTGAGTCCACATGGAGGTGGGCACACTGAAATGTTAGAATTTGTCCCCATGGAGGGGTGCACACTGAACTGTTAGAATGAGTGTGTCCCTGTGGAGGTGTGCACACTGAAATGTTAGAATGAGTGTGTCCACATGGAGGTGTGCACACTGAACTGTTAGAATGACTGTGTCCACATAGAGGTGTGCACACTGAACTGATAGAATGACTGTGTCCACATGGAGGTGTGCACACTGAACTGTTAGAATGACTGTGTCCACAAGGAGGTGTGCACACTGAACTGTTAGAATGACTGTGTCTGCATGGAGGTGTGCACACTGAACTGTTAGAATAATTGTGTCCCTGTGGAGGTGTGCACACTGAAATGTTAGAATGAGTGTGTCTACATGGAGGTGTGCACACTGAACTATTAGAATGAGTGTGTCCACATAGAGGTGTGCACACTGAACTGTTAGAATTAGTGTGTCCACATGGAGGTGTGTACACTGAAATGTTAGAATGAGTGTGTCCCTGTGGAGGTGTGCACACTGAAATATTAGAATGAGTGAGTCCACATAGAGGTGTGCACACTGAAATGTTAGAATTTGTTCCCATGGAGGTGTGCACACTGAAATGTTAGAATGAGTGTGTCCCTGTGGAGGTGTGCACACTGAAATGTTAGAATTAGTGTGTCCACATGGAGGTGTGCACACTGAAATGTTAGATTGAGTGTGTCCACATGGAGGTGTGCACACTGAACTGTTAGAATGAGTGTGTCCACATGGAGGTGTGCACACTGAACTGTTAGAATGAGTGTGTCCACATGGAGGTGTGCACACTGAACTGTTAGAATGACTGTGTCCACATGGAGGTGTGCACACTGAACTGTTAGAATGAGTGTGTCCAGAAGGAGGTGTTCACACTGAACTGTTAGAATGAGTGTGTCCACATGGAGGTGTGCACACTGAACTGTTAGAATGAGTGTGCCCACATGGAGGTGTGCACACTGAACTGTTAGAATGAGTGTGTCCACATGGAGGTGTGCACAATGAACTGTGTAGAATGAGTGTGACCACATGGAGGTGTGCACACTGAACTGTTAGAATGAGTTTGCCCAAATGGAGGTGTGCACACTGAACTGTTAGAATGAATGTGCCCACATGGAGGTGTGCACACTGAACTGTTAGAATGAGTGTGTCCACATGGAGGTGTGCACACTGAACTGTTAGAATGAGTGTGCCCACATGGAGGTGTGCACACTGAACTGTTAGAATGAATGTGCCCACATGGAGGTGTGCACACTGAACTGTTAGAATGAGTGTGCCCACATGGAGGTGTGCACACTGAACTGTTAGAATGAGTGTGCCCACATGGAGGTGTGCACACTGAACTGTTAGAATGAGTGTGTCCACATGGAGGTGTGCACACTGAACTGTTAGAATGAGTGTGCCCACATGGTGGTGTTCACACTGAACTGTTAGAATGACTGTGTCCACATGGAGGTGAGCACACTGAACTGTTAGAATGAGTGTGCCCACATGGAGTTGTGCACACTGAACTGTTAGAATGATTGTGTCCACATGGAGGTGTGCACACAGAACTGTTAGAATGACTGTGTCCACATGGAGGTGTGCACACTGAACTGTTAGAATGTGTGTGTCCCTGTGGATGTGTGCACACTGAACTGTTAGAATGAGTGTGCCCACATGGAGGTGTGCACACTGAACTGTTAGAATGAGTGTGCCCACATGGAGGTGTGCACACTGAACTGTTAGAATGAGTGTGTCCACATGGAGGTGTGCACACTGAACTGTTAGAATGAGTGTGTCCACCTGGAGTTGTGCACACTGAACTGTTAGAATGAGTGTGTCCACATGGAGGTGTGCACACTGAACTGTTAGAATGAGTGTGTCCACATGGAGGTGTGCACACTGAACTGTTAGAATGAGTGTGTCCACATGGAGGTGTGCACACTGAACTGTTAGAATGAGTGTGCCCACATGGAGGTGTGCACACTGAACTGTTAGAATGAGTGTGTCCACATGGAGGTGTGCACACTGAACTGTTAGAATGAGTGTATCCCTGTGGAGGTGTGCAACCTGAACTGTTAGAATGAGTGTATCCACATGGAGGTGTGCACACTGAACTGTTAGAATGAGTGTGTCCACATGGAGGTGTGCACACTGAACTGTTAGAATGAGTGTGTCCACATGGAGGTGTGCACACTGAACTGTTAGAATGAGTGTGTCCACATGGAGGTGTGCACACTGAACTGTTAGAATGAGTGTGTCCACATGGAGGTGTGCACACTGAACTGTTAGAATGAGTGTGCCCACATGGAGGTGTGCACACTGAACTGTTAGAATGAGTGTGCCCACATGGAGGTGTGCACACTGAACTGTTAGAATGAGTGTGCCCACATGGAGGTGTGCACACTGAACTGTTAGAATGAGTGTGTCCACATGGAGGTGTGCACACTGAACTGTTAGAATGAGTGTGTCCACATGGAGGTGTGCACACTGAACTGTTAGAATGTGTGTGTCCCTGTGGAGGTGTGCACACTGAACTGTTAGAATGAGTGTGTTCACATGGAGGTGTGCACACTGAACTGTTAGAATGTGTGTGTCCCCATGGAGGTTTGCACACTGAACTGTTAGAATGAGTGTGCCCACATGGAGGTGAGAACACTGAACTGTTAGAATGAGTTTGTCCACATGGAGGTGTGCACACTGAACTGTTAGAATAGGTGTGTCCACATGGAGGTGTGCACACTGAACTGTTAGAATGGGTGTGTCCACATGGAGGTGTGCACACTGAACTGTTAGAATGATTGTGTCCACATGGAGGTGTGCACAATGAACTGTGTAGAATGAGTGTGCCCACATGGAGGTGTGCACAATGAACTGTTAGAATGAGTGTGCCCACATGGAGGTGTGCACACTGAACTGTTAGAATGAGTGTGCCCACATGGAGGTGTGCACACTGAACTGTTAGAATGAGTGTGTCCACATGGAGGTGTGCACACTGAACTGTTAGAATGAGTGTGTCCACCTGGAGTTGTGCACACTGAACTGTTAGAATGAGTGTGTCCACATGCAGGTGTGCACACTGAACTGTTAGAATGAGTGTGTCCACATGGAGGTGTGCACACTGAACTGTTAGAATGAGTGTGCCCACATGGAGGTGTGCACACTGAACTGTTAGAATGAGTGTGTCCACATGGAGGTGTGCACACTGAACTGTTAGAATGAGTGTGTCCACATGCAGGTGTGCACACTGAACTGTTAGAATGAGTGTGTCCACATGGAGGTGTGCACACTGAACTGTTAGAATGAGTGTGCCCACATGGAGGTGTGCACACTGAACTGTTGGAATGAGTGTGCCCACATGGAGGTGTGCACACTGAACTGTTAGAATGAGTGTGCCCACATAAAGGTGTGCACACTGAACTGTTAGAATGAGTGTGTCCACATGGAGGTGTGCACACTGAACTGTTAGAATGAGTGTGCCCACATGGAGGTGTGCACACTTAACTGTTAGAATGAGTGTGTCCACATGGAGGTGTGCACACTGAACTGTTAGAATGAGTGTGCCCACATGGAGGTGTGCACACTGAACTGTTAGAATGAGTGTGCCCACATGGAGGTGTGCACACTGAACTGTTAGAATGAGAGTGCCCACATGGAGGTGTGCACACTGAACTGTTAGAATGAGTGTGTCCACATGGAGGTGTGCACACTGAACTGTTAGAATGAGTGTGTCCACATGGAGGTGTGCACACTGAACTGTTAGAATGAGTGTGCCCACATGGAGGTGTGCACACTGAATTGTTAGAATGAGTGTGTCCACATGGAGGTGTGCACACTGAACTGTTAGAATGAGTGTGTCCACATGGAGGTGTGCACACTGAAGTGTTAGAATGTGTGTGTCCACATGGAGGTGTGCACACTGAACTGTTAGAATGAGTGTGCACACATGGAGTTGTGCACACTGAACTGTTAGAATGACTGTGTCCACATGTAGGTGTGCACACAGAACTGTTAGAATGACTGTGTCCACATGGAGGTGTGCACACTGAACTGTTAGAATGAGTGTGTCCCTGTGGAGGTGTGCACACTGAACTGTTAGAATGAGTGTGCCCACATGGAGGTGTGCACACTGAACTGTTAGAATGAGTGTGTTCACATGGAGGTGTGCACACTGAACTGTTAGAATGTGTGTGTCCACATGGAGGTTTGCACACTGAACTGTTAGAATGAGTGTGCCCACATGGAGGTGAGAACACTGAACTGTTAGAATGAGTTTGTCCACATGGAGGTGTGCACACTGAACTGTTAGAATGAGTGTGTCCACATGGAGGTGTGCACACTGAACTGTTAGAATGAGTGTGCCCACATGGAGGTGTGCACACTGAACTGTTGGAATGAGTGTGCCCACATGGAGGTGTGCACACTGAACTGTTAGAATGAGTGTGCCCACATAAAGGTGTGCACACTGAACTGTTAGAATGAGTGTGTCCACATGGAGGTGTGCACACTGAACTGTTAGAATGAGTGTGCCCACATGGAGGTGTGCACACTTAACTGTTAGAATGAGTGTGTCCACATGGAGGTGTGCACACTGAACTGTTAGAATGAGTGTGCCCACATGGAGGTGTGCACACTGAACTGTTAGAATGAGTGTGCCCACATGGAGGTGTGCACACTGAACTGTTAGAATGAGAGTGCCCACATGGAGGTGTGCACACTGAACTGTTAGAATGAGTGTGTCCACATGGAGGTGTGCACACTGAACTGTTAGAATGAGTGTGTCCACATGGAGGTGTGCACACTGAACTGTTAGAATGAGTGTGCCCACATGGAGGTGTGCACACTGAATTGTTAGAATGAGTGTGTCCACATGGAGGTGTGCACACTGAACTGTTAGAATGAGTGTGTCCACATGGAGGTGTGCACACTGAAGTGTTAGAATGTGTGTGTCCACATGGAGGTGTGCACACTGAACTGTTAGAATGAGTGTGCACACATGGAGTTGTGCACACTGAACTGTTAGAATGACTGTGTCCACATGTAGGTGTGCACACAGAACTGTTAGAATGACTGTGTCCACATGGAGGTGTGCACACTGAACTGTTAGAATGAGTGTGTCCCTGTGGAGGTGTGCACACTGAACTGTTAGAATGAGTGTGCCCACATGGAGGTGTGCACACTGAACTGTTAGAATGAGTGTGTTCACATGGAGGTGTGCACACTGAACTGTTAGAATGTGTGTGTCCACATGGAGGTTTGCACACTGAACTGTTAGAATGAGTGTGCCCACATGGAGGTGAGAACACTGAACTGTTAGAATGAGTTTGTCCACATGGAGGTGTGCACACTGAACTGTTAGAATGAGTGTGCCCACATGAAGGTGTGCACACTGAACTGTTAGAATGACTGTGTCCACATGGAGGTGGGCACACTGAACTTTTAGAATGAGTGTGTCCACCTGGAGTTGTGCACACTGAACTGTTAGAATGAGTGTGTCCACATGGAGGTGTGCACACTGAACTATTAGAATGAGTGTGTCCACGTGGAGGTGTGCACACTGAACTGTTAGAATTGGTGTGTCCACATGGAGGTGTGCACACTGAACTGTTAGAATGAGTGTGTCCACATAGAGGTGTGCACACTGAACTGTTAGAATGGGTGTGTCCACATGGAGGTGTGCACACTGAACTGTTAGAATGATTGGGTCCACATGGAGGTGTGCACAATGAACTGTGTAGAATGAGTGTGTCCACATGGAGGTGTGCACACTGAACTGTTAGAATGAGTGTGCCCACATGGAGGTGTGCACACTGAACTGTTAGAATGAGTGTGCCCACATGGAAGTGTGCACACTGAACTGTTAGAATGAGTGTGTCCACATGGAGGTGTGCACACTGAACTGTTAGAATGAGTGTGCCCACATGGAGGTGTGCACACTGAACTGTTAGAATGAGTGTGCCCACATGGAGGTGTGCACACTGAACTGTTAGAATGATTGTGTCCACATGGAGGTGTGCACAATGAACTGTGTAGAATGAGTGTGCCCACATGGAGGTGTGCACACTGAACTGTTAGAATGAGTTTGCCCAAATGGAGGTGTGCACACTGAACTGTTAGAATGAGTGTGCCCACATGGAGGTGTGCACACTGAACTGTTAGAATGAGTGTGTCCACATGGAGGTGTGCACACTGAACTGTTAGAATGAGTGTGCCCACATGGAGGTGTGCACACTGAACTGTTAGAATGAATGTGCCCACATGGAGGTGTGCACACTGAACTGTTAGAATGAGTGTGCCCACATGGAGGTGTGCACACTGAACTGTTAGAATGAGTGTGCCCACATGGAGGTGTGCACACTGAACTGTTAGAATGAGTGTGTCCACATGGAGGTGTGCACACTGAACTGTTAGAATGAGTGTGCCCACATGGAGGTGTTCACACGGAACTGTTAGAATGACTGTGTCCACATGGAGGTGAGCACACTGAACTGTTAGAATGAGTGTGCCCACATGGAGTTGTGCACACTGAACTGTTAGAATGATTGTGTCCACATGGAGGTGTGCACACAGAACTGTTAGAATGACTGTGTCCACATGGAGGTGTGCACACTGAACTGTTAGAATGTGTGTGTCCCTGTGGATGTGTGCACACTGAACTGTAAGAATGAGTGTGCCCACATGGAGGTGTGCACACTGAACTGTTAGAATGAGTGTGCCCACATGGAGGTGTGCACACTGAACTCTTAGAATGAGTGTGTCCACATGGAGGTGTGCACACTGAACTGTTAGAATGAGTGTGTCCACCTGGAGTTGTGCACACTGAACTGTTAGAATGAGTGTGTCCACATGGAGGTGTGCACACTGAACTGTTAGAATGAGTGTGTCCACATGGAGGTGTGCACACTGAACTGTTAGAATGAGTGTGTCCACATGGAGGTGTGCACACTGAACTGTTAGAATGAGTGTGCCCACATGGAGGTGTGCACACTGAACTGTTAGAATGAGTGTGTCCACATGGAGGTGTGCACACTGAACTGTTAGAATGAGTGTATCCCTGTGGAGGTGTGCAAACTGAACTGTTAGAATGAGTGTATCCACATGGAGGTGTGCACACTGAACTGTTAGAATGAGTGTGTCCACATGGAGGTGTGCACACTGAACTGTTAGAATGAGTGTGTCCACATGGAGGTGTGCACACTGAACTGTTAGAATGAGTGTGTCCCTTTTGAGGTGTGCACACTGAACTGTTAGAATGAGTGTGTCCACATGGAGGTGTGCACACTGAACTGTTAGAATGAGTGTGCCCACATGGAGGTGTGCACACTGAACTGTTAGAATGAGTGTGCCCACATGGAGGTGTGCACACTGAACTGTTAGAATGAGTGTGTCCACATGGAGGTGTGCACACTGAACTGTTAGAATGAGTGTGCCCACATGGAGGTGTGCACACTGAACTGTTAGAATGAGTGTGCCCACATGGAGGTGTGCACACTGAACTGTTAGAATGAGTGTGCCCACATGGAGGTGTGCACACTGAACTGTTAGAATGAGTGTGTCCACATGGAGGTGTGCACACTGAAATGTTAGAATGACTGTGTCCACATGGAGGTGTGCACACTGAACTGTTAGAATGTGTGTGTCCCCATGGAGGTTTGCACACTGAACTGTTAGAATGAGTGTGCCCACATGGAGGTGAGAACACTGAACTGTTAGAATGAGTTTGTCCACATGGAGGTGTGCACACTGAACTGTTAGAATGTGTGTGTCCCCATGGAGGTGTGCACACTGAACTGTTAGAATGTGTGTGTCCCTGTGGAGGTGTGCACACTGAACTGTTAGAATGAGTGTGTTCACATGGAGGTGTGCACACTGAACTGTTAGAATGTGTGTGTCCCCATGGAGGTTTGCACACTGAACTGTTAGAATGAGTGTGCCCACATGGAGGTGAGAACACTGAACTGTTAGAATGAGTTTGTCCACATGGAGGTGTGCACACTGAACTGTTAGAATTGGTGTGTCCACATGGAGGTGTGCACACTGAACTGTTAGAATGAGTGTGTCCACGTGGAGGTGTGCACACTGAACTGTTAGAATTGGTGTGTCCACATGTAGGTGTGCACACTGAACTGTTAGAATGGGTGTGTCCACATGGAGGTGTGCACACTGAACTGTTAGAATGAGTGTGTCCACGTGGAGGTGTGCACACTGAACTGTTAGAATTGGTGTGTCCACATGGAGGTGTGCACACTGAACTGTTAGAATGAGTGTGTCCACATGGAGGTGTGCACACTGAACTGTTAGAATGGGTGTGTCCACATGGAGGTGTGCACACTGAACTGTTAGAATTATTGTGTCCACATGGAGGTGTGCACAATGAACTGTGTAGAATGGGTGTGCCCACATGGAGGTGTGCACACTGAACTGTTAGAATGAGTGTGTCCACATGGAGGTGTGCACACTGAACTGTTAGAATGAGTGTGTCCACATGGAGGTGTGCACACTGAACTGTTAGAATGAGTGTGCCACATGGAGGTGTGCACACTGAATTGTTAGAATGAGTGTGTCCACATGGAGGTGTGCACACTGAACTGTTAGAATGAGTGTGTCCACATGGAGGTGTGCACACTGAAGTGTTAGAATGTGTGTGTCCACATGGAGGTGTGCACACTGAACTGTTAGAATGAGTGTGCACACATGGAGTTGTGCACACTGAACTGTTAGAATGACTGTGTCCACATGTAGGTGTGCACACAGAACTGTTAGAATGAGTGTGTCCACATGGAGGTGTGCACACTGAACTGTTAGAATGAGTGTGTCCCTGTGGAGGTGTGCACACTGAACTGTTAGAATGAGTGTGCCCACATGGAGGTGTGCACACTGAACTGTTAGAATGAGTGTGTTCACATGGAGGTGTGCACACTGAACTGTTAGAATGTGTGTGTCCACATGGAGGTTTGCACACTGAACTGTTAGAATGAGTGTGCCCACATGGAGGTGAGAACACTGAACTGTTAGAATGAGTTTGTCCACATGGAGGTGTGCACACTGAACTGTTAGAATGAGTGTGCTCACATGAAGGTGTGCACACTGAACTGTTAGAATGAGTGTGTCCACATGGAGGTGTGCACACTGAACTGTTAGAATGACTGTGTCCACATGGAGGTGGGCACACTGAACTTTTAGAATGAGTGTGTCCACCTGGAGTTGTGCACACTGAACTGTTAGAATGAGTGTGTCCACATGGAGGTGTGCACACTGAACTATTAGAATGAGTGTGTCCACGTGGAGGTGTGCACACTGAACTGTTAGAATTGGTGTGTCCACATGGAGGTGTGCACACTGAGCTGTTAGAATGAGTGTGTCCACCTGGAGGTGTGCACACTGAACTGTTAGAATGGGTGTGTCCACATGGAGGTGTGCACACAGAACTGTTAGAATGACTGTGTCCACATGGAGGTGTGCACACTGAACTGTTAGAATGTGTGTGTCCCTGTGGATGTGTGCACACTGAACTGTTAGAATGAGTGTGCCCACATGGAGGTGTGCACACTGAACTGTTAGAATGAGTGTATCCACATGGAGGTGTGCACACTGAACTGTTAGAATGAGTGTGTCCACATGGAGGTGTGCACACTGAACTGTTAGAATGAGTGTGTCCACATGGAGGTGTGCACACTGAACTGTTAGAATGAGTGTGTCCCTTTTGAGGTGTGCACACTGAACTGTTAGAATGAGTGTGTCCACATGGAGGTGTGCACACTGAACTGTTAGAATGAGTGTGTCCCTTTTGAGGTGTGCACACTGAACTGTTAGAATGAGTGTGCCCACATGGAGGTGTGCACACTGAACTGTTAGAATGAGTGTGCCCACATGGAGGTGTGCACACTGAACTGTTAGAATGAGTGTGTCCACATGGAGGTGTGCACACTGAACTGTTAGAATGACTGTGTCCACATGGAGGTGTGCACACTGAACTGTTAGAATGTGTGTGTCCCTGTGGATGTGTGCACACTGAACTTTTAGAATGAGGGTGTTCACATGGAGGTGTGCACACTGAACTGTTAGAATGTGTGTGTCCCCATGGAGGTTTGCACACTGAACTGTTAGAATGAGTGTGCCCACATGGAGGTGAGAACACTGAACTGTTAGAATGAGTTTGTCCACATGGAGGTGTGCACACTGAACTGTTAGAATAGGTGTGTCCACATGGAGGTGTGCACACTGAACTGTTAGAATGAGTGTGTCCACGTGGAGGTGTGCACACTGAACTGTTAGAATTGGTGTGTCCATATGGAGGTGTGCACACTGATCTGTTAGAATGGGTGTGTCCACATGGAGGTGTGCACACTGAACTGTTAGAATGAGTGTGTCCACGTGGAGGTGTGCACACTGAACTGTTAGAATTGGTGTGTCCACATGGAGGTGTGCACACTGAACTGTTAGAATGAGTGTGTCCACATGGAGGTGTGCACACTGAACTGTTAGAATGGGTGTGTCCACATGGAGGTGTGCACACTGAACTGTTAGAATGATTGTGTCCACATGGAGGTGTGCACAATGAACTGTGTAGAATGAGTGTGCCCACATGGAGGTGTGCACAATGAACTGTTAGAATGAGTGTGCCCACATGGAGGTGTGCACACTGAACTGTTAGAATGAGTGTGCCCACATGGAGGTGTGCACACTGAACTGTTAGAATGAGTGTGTCCACATGGAGGTGTGCACACTGAACTGTTAGAATGAGTGTGTCCACCTGGAGTTGTGCACACTGAACTGTTAGAATGAGTGTGTCCACATGCAGGTGTGCACACTGAACTGTTAGAATGAGTGTGTCCACATGGAGGTGTGCACACTGAACTGTTAGAATGAGTGTGCCCACATGGAGGTGTGCACACTGAACTGTTAGAATGAGTGTGTCCACATGGAGGTGTGCACACTGAACTGTTAGAATGAGTGTGTCCACATGCAGGTGTGCACACTGAACTGTTAGAATGAGTGTGTCCACATGGAGGTGTGCACACTGAACTGTTAGAATGAGTGTGCCCACATGGAGGTGTGCACACTGAACTGTTGGAATGAGTGTGCCCACATGGAGGTGTGCACACTGAACTGTTAGAATGAGTGTGCCCACATGGAGGTGTGCACACTGAACTGTTAGAATGAGTGTGTCCACATGGAGGTGTGCACACTGAACTGTTAGAATGAGTGTGCCCACATGGAGGTGTGCACACTGAACTGTTAGAATGAGTGTGTCCACATGGAGGTGTGCACACTGAACTGTTAGAATGAGTGTGCCCACATGGAGGTGTGCACACTGAACTTTAGAATGAGTGTGCCCACATGGAGGTGTGCACAATGAACTGTTAGAATGAGAGTGCCCACATGGAGGTGTGCACACTGAACTGTTAGAATGAGTGTGTCCACATGGAGGTGTGCACACTGAACTGTTAGAATGAGTGTGTCCACATGGAGGTGTGCACACTGAACTGTTAGAATGAGTGTGCCCACATGGAGGTGTGCACACTGAATTGTTAGAATGATTGTGTCCACATGGAGGTGTGCACACTGAACTGTTAGAATGAGTGTGTCCACATGGAGGTGTGCACACTGAAGTGTTAGAATGTGTGTGTCCACATGGAGGTGTGCACACTGAACTGTTAGAATGAGTGTGCACACATGGAGTTGTGCACACTGAACTGTTAGAATGACTGTGTCCACATGTATGTGTGCACACAGAACTGTTAGAATGACTGTGTCCACATGGAGGTGTGCACACTGAACTGTTAGAATGAGTGTGACCCTGTGGAGGTGTGCACACTGAACTGTTAGAATGAGTGTGCCCACATGGAGGTGTGCACACTGAACTGTTAGAATGAGTGTGTTCACATGGAGGTGTGCACACTGAACTGTTAGAATGTGTGTGTCCACATGGAGGTTTGCACACTGAACTGTTAGAATGAGTGTGCCCACATGGAGGTGAGAACACTGAACTGTTAGAATGAGTTTGTCCACATGGAGGTGTGCACACTGAACTGTTAGAATGAGTGTGCCCACATGAAGGTGTGCACACTGAACTGTTAGAATGACTGTGTCCACATGGAGGTGGGCACACTGAACTTTTAGAATGAGTGTGTCCACCTGGAGTTGTGCACACTGAACTGTTAGAATGAGTGTGTCCACATGGAGGTGTGCACACTGAACTATTAGAATGAGTGTGTCCACGTGGAGGTGTGCACACTGAACTGTTAGAATTGGTGTGTCCACATGGAGGTGTGCACACTGAACTGTTAGAATGAGTGTGTCCACATAGAGGTGTGCACACTGAACTGTTAGAATGGGTGTGTCCACATGGAGGTGTGCACACTGAACTGTTAGAATGATTGGGTCCACATGGAGGTGTGCACAATGAACTGTGTAGAATGAGTGTGTCCACATGGAGGTGTGCACACTGAACTGTTAGAATGAGTGTGCCCACATGGAGGTGTGCACACTGAACTGTTAGAATGAGTGTGCCCACATGGAAGTGTGCACACTGAACTGTTAGAATGAGTGTGTCCACATGGAGGTGTGCAAACTGAACTGTTAGAATGAGTGTGCCCACATGGAGGTGTGCACACTGAACTGTTAGAATGAGTGTGCCCACATGGAGGTGTGCACACTGAACTGTTAGAATGATTGTGTCCACATGGAGGTGTGCACAATGAACTGTGTAGAATGAGTGTGCCCACATGGAGGTGTGCACACTGAACTGTTAGAATGAGTTTGCCCAAATGGAGGTGTGCACACTGAACTGTTAGAATGAGTGTGCCCACATGGAGGTGTGCACACTGAACTGTTAGAATGAGTGTGTCCACATGGAGGTGTGCACACTGAACTGTTAGAATGAGTGTGCCCACATGGAGGTGTGCACACTGAACTGTTAGAATGAATGTGCCCACATGGAGGTGTGCACACTGAACTGTTAGAATGAGTGTGCCCACATGGAGGTGTGCACACTGACCTGTTAGAATGAGTGTGCCCACATGGAGGTGTGCACACTGAACTGTTACAATGAGTGTGTCCACATGGAGGTGTGCACACTGAACTGTTAGAATGAAAGTGCCCACATGGAGGTGTTCACACTGAACTGTTAGAATGACTGTGTCCACATGGAGGTGAGCACACTGAACTGTTAGAATGAGTGTGCCCACATGGAGTTGTGCACACTGAACTGTTAGAATGAGTGTGCCCACATGGAGGTGTGCACACAGAACTGTTAGAATGACTGTGTCCACATGGAGGTGTGCACACTGAACTGTTAGAATGTGTGTGTCCCTGTGGATGTGTGCACACTGAACTGTTAGAATGAGTGTGCCCACATGGAGGTGTGCACACTGAACTGTTAGAATGAGTGTGCCCACATGGAGGTGTGCACACTGAACTGTTAGAATGAGTGTGTCCACATGGAGGTGTGCACACTGAACTGTTAGAATGGGTGTGTCCACATGGAGGTGTGCACACTGAACTGTTAGAATGAGTGTGTCCACGTGGAGGTGTGCACACTGAACTGTTAGAATTGGTGTGTCCACATGGAGGTGTGCACACTGAACTGTTAGAATGAGTGTGTCCACATGGAGGTGTGCACACTGAACTGTTAGAATGGGTGTGTCCACATGGAGGTGTGCACACTGAACTGTTAGAATTATTGTGTCCACATGGAGGTGTGCACAATGAACTGTGTAGAATGGGTGTGCCCACATGGAGGTGTGCACACTGAACTGTTAGAATGAGTGTGTCCACATGGAGGTGTGCACACTGAACTGTTAGAATGAGTGTGTCCACATGGAGGTGTGCACACTGAACTGTTAGAATGAGTGTGCCACATGGAGGTGTGCACACTGAATTGTTAGAATGAGTGTGTCCACATGGAGGTGTGCACACTGAACTGTTAGAATGAGTGTGTCCACATGGAGGTGTGCACACTGAAGTGTTAGAATGTGTGTGTCCACATGGAGGTGTGCACACTGAACTGTTAGAATGAGTGTGCACACATGGAGTTGTGCACACTGAACTGTTAGAATGACTGTGTCCACATGTAGGTGTGCACACAGAACTGTTAGAATGAGTGTGTCCACATGGAGGTGTGCACACTGAACTGTTAGAATGAGTGTGTCCCTGTGGAGGTGTGCACACTGAACTGTTAGAATGAGTGTGCCCACATGGAGGTGTGCACACTGAACTGTTAGAATGAGTGTGTTCACATGGAGGTGTGCACACTGAACTGTTAGAATGTGTGTGTCCACATGGAGGTTTGCACACTGAACTGTTAGAATGAGTGTGCCCACATGGAGGTGAGAACACTGAACTGTTAGAATGAGTTTGTCCACATGGAGGTGTGCACACTGAACTGTTAGAATGAGTGTGCCCACATGAAGGTGTGCACACTGAACTGTTAGAATGAGTGTGTCCACATGGAGGTGTGCACACTGAACTGTTAGAATGACTGTGTCCACATGGAGGTGGGCACACTGAACTTTTAGAATGAGTGTGTCCACCTGGAGTTGTGCACACTGAACTGTTAGAATGAGTGTGTCCACATGGAGGTGTGCACACTGAACTATTAGAATGAGTGTGTCCACGTGGAGGTGTGCACACTGAACTGTTAGAATTGGTGTGTCCACATGGAGGTGTGCACACTGAGCTGTTAGAATGAGTGTGTCCACCTGGAGGTGTGCACACTGAACTGTTAGAATGGGTGTGTCCACATGGAGGTGTGCACACAGAACTGTTAGAATGACTGTGTCCACATGGAGGTGTGCACACTGAACTGTTAGAATGTGTGTGTCCCTGTGGATGTGTGCACACTGAACTGTTAGAATGAGTGTGCCCACATGGAGGTGTGCACACTGAACTGTTAGAATGAGTGTATCCACATGGAGGTGTGCACACTGAACTGTTAGAATGAGTGTGTCCACATGGAGGTGTGCACACTGAACTGTTAGAATGAGTGTGTCCACATGGAGGTGTGCACACTGAACTGTTAGAATGAGTGTGTCCCTTTTGAGGTGTGCACACTGAACTGTTAGAATGAGTGTGTCCACATGGAGGTGTGCACACTGAACTGTTAGAATGAGTGTGTCCCTTTTGAGGTGTGCACACTGAACTGTTAGAATGAGTGTGCCCACATGGAGGTGTGCACACTGAACTGTTAGAATGAGTGTGCCCACATGGAGGTGTGCACACTGAACTGTTAGAATGAGTGTGTCCACATGGAGGTGTGCACACTGAACTGTTAGAATGACTGTGTCCACATGGAGGTGTGCACACTGAACTGTTAGAATGTGTGTGTCCCTGTGGAGGTGTGCACACTGAACTTTTAGAATGAGTGTGTTCACATGGAGGTGTGCACACTGAACTGTTAGAATGTGTGTGTCCCCATGGAGGTTTGCACACTGAACTGTTAGAATGAGTGTGCCCACATGGAGGTGAGAACACTGAACTGTTAGAATGAGTTTGTCCACATGGAGGTGTGCACACTGAACTGTTAGAATAGGTGTGTCCACATGGAGGTGTGCACACTGAACTGTTAGAATGAGTGTGTCCACGTGGAGGTGTGCACACTGAACTGTTAGAATTGGTGTGTCAATATGGAGGTGTGCACACTGATCTGTTAGAATGGGTGTGTCCACATGGAGGTGTGCACACTGAACTGTTAGAATGAGTGTGTCCACGTGGAGGTGTGCACACTGAACTGTTAGAATTGGTGTGTCCACATGGAGGTGTGCACACTGAACTGTTAGAATGAGTGTGTCCACATGGAGGTGTGCACACTGAACTGTTAGAATGGGTGTGTCCACATGGAGGTGTGCACACTGAACTGTTAGAATGATTGTGTCCACATGGAGGTGTGCACAATGAACTGTGTAGAATGAGTGTGCCCACATGGAGGTGTGCACAATGAACTGTTAGAATGAGTGTGCCCACATGGAGGTGTGCACACTGAACTGTTAGAATGAGTGTGCCCACATGGAGGTGTGCACACTGAACTGTTAGAATGAGTGTGTCCACATGGAGGTGTGCACACTGAACTGTTAGAATGAGTGTGTCCACCTGGAGTTGTGCACACTGAACTGTTAGAATGAGTGTGTCCACATGCAGGTGTGCACACTGAACTGTTAGAATGAGTGTGTCCACATGGAGGTGTGCACACTGAACTGTTAGAATGAGTGTGCCCACATGGAGGTGTGCACACTGAACTGTTAGAATGAGTGTGTCCACATGGAGGTGTGCACACTGAACTGTTAGAATGAGTGTGTCCACATGCAGGTGTGCACACTGAACTGTTAGAATGAGTGTGTCCACATGGAGGTGTGCACACTGAACTGTTAGAATGAGTGTGCCCACATGGAGGTGTGCACACTGAACTGTTGGAATGAGTGTGCCCACATGGAGGTGTGCACACTGAACTGTTAGAATGAGTGTGCACACATGGAGGTGTGCACACTGAACTGTTAGAATGAGTGTGTCCACATGGAGGTGTGCAAACTGAACTGTTAGAATGAGTGTGCCCACATGGAGGTGTGCACACTGAACTGTTAGAATGAGTGTGTCCACATGGAGGTGTGCACACTGAACTGTTAGAATGAGTGTGCCCACATGGGGGTGTGCACACTGAACTGTTAGAATGAGTGTGCCCACATGGAGGTGTGCACAATGAACTGTTAGAATGAGAGTGCCCACATGGAGGTGTGCACACTGAACTGTTAGAATGAGTGTGTCCACATGGAGGTGTGCACACTGAACTGTTAGAATGAGTGTGTCCACATGGAGGTGTGCACACTGAACTGTTAGAATGAGTGTGCCCACATGGAGGTGTGCACACTGAATTGTTAGAATGATTGTGTCCACATGGAGGTGTGCACACTGAACTGTTAGAATGAGTGTGTCCACATGGAGGTGTGCACACTGAAGTGTTAGAATGTGTGTGTCCACATGGAGGTGTGCACACTGAACTGTTAGAATGAGTGTGCACACATGGAGTTGTGCACACTGAACTGTTAGAATGACTGTGTCCACATGTAGGTGTGCACACAGAACTGTTAGAATGACTGTGTCCACATGGAGGTGTGCACACTGAACTGTTAGAATGAGTGTGACCCTGTGGAGGTGTGCACACTGAACTGTTAGAATGAGTGTGCCCACATGGAGGTGTGCACACTGAACTGTTAGAATGAGTGTGTTCACATGGAGGTGTGCACACTGAACTGTTAGAATGTGTGTGTCCACATGGAGGTTTGCACACTGAACTGTTAGAATGAGTGTGCCCACATGGAGGTGAGAACACTGAACTGTTAGAATGAGTTTGTCCACATGGAGGTGTGCACACTGAACTGTTAGAATGAGTGTGCCCACATGAAGGTGTGCACACTGAACTGTTAGAATGACTGTGTCCACATGGAGGTGGGCACACTGAACTTTTAGAATGAGTGTGTCCACCTGGAGTTGTGCACACTGAACTGTTAGAATGAGTGTGTCCACATGGAGGTGTGCACACTGAACTATTAGAATGAGTGTGTCCACGTGGAGGTGTGCACACTGAACTGTTAGAATTGGTGTGTCCACATGGAGGTGTGCACACTGAACTGTTAGAATGAGTGTGTCCACATAGAGGTGTGCACACTGAACTGTTAGAATGGGTGTGTCCACATGGAGGTGTGCACACTGAACTGTTAGAATGATTGGGTCCACATGGAGGTGTGCACAATGAACTGTGTAGAATGAGTGTGTCCACATGGAGGTGTGCACACTGAACTGTTAGAATGAGTGTGCCCACATGGAGGTGTGCACACTGAACTGTTAGAATGAGTGTGCCCACATGGAAGTGTGCACAATGAACTGTTAGAATGAGTGTGTCCACATGGAGGTGTGCAAACTGAACTGTTAGAATGAGTGTGCCCACATGGAGGTGTGCACACTGAACTGTTAGAATGAGTGTGCCCACATGGAGGTGTGCACACTGAACTGTTAGAATGATTGTGTCCACATGGAGGTGTGCACAATGAACTGTGTAGAATGAGTGTGCCCACATGGAGGTGTGCACACTGAACTGTTAGAATGAGTTTGCCCAAATGGAGGTGTGCACACTGAACTGTTAGAATGAGTGTGCCCACATGGAGGTGTGCACACTGAACTGTTAGAATGAGTGTGTCCACATGGAGGTGTGCACACTGAACTGTTAGAATGAGTGTGCCCACATGGAGGTGTGCACACTGAACTGTTAGAATGAATGTGCCCACATGGAGGTGTGCACACTGAACTGTTAGAATGAGTGTGCCCACATGGAGGTGTGCACACTGAACTGTTAGAATGAGTGTGCCCACATGGAGGTGTGCACACTGAACTGTTAGAATGAGTGTGTCCACATGGAGGTGTGCACACTGAACTGTTAGAATGAAAGTGCCCACATGGAGGTGTTCACACTGAACTGTTAGAATGACTGTGTCCACATGGAGGTGAGCACACTGAACTGTTAGAATGAGTGTGCCCACATGGAGTTGTGCACACTGAACTGTTAGAATGATTGTGTCCACATGGAGGTGTGCACACAGAACTGTTAGAATGACTGTGTCCACATGGAGGTGTGCACACTGAACTGTTAGAATGTGTGTGTCCCTGTGGATGTGTGCACACTGAACTGTTAGAATGAGTGTGCCCACATGGAGGTGTGCACACTGAACTGTTAGAATGAGTGTGCCCACATGGAGGTGTGCACACTGAACTGTTAGAATGAGTGTGTCCACATGGAGGTGTGCACACTGAACTGTTAGAATGAGTGTGTCCACCTGGAGTTGTGCACACTGAACTGTTAGAATGAGTGTGTCCACATGGAGGTGTGCACACTGAACTGTTAGAATGAGTGTGTCCACATGGAGGTGTGCACACTGAACTGTTAGAATGAGTGTGTCCACATGGAGGTGTGCACACTGAACTGTTAGAATGAGTGTGCCCACATGGAGGTGTGGACACTGAACTGTTAGAATGAGTGTGTCCACATGGAGGTGTGCACACTGAACTGTTAGAATGAGTGTATCCCTGTGGAGGTGTGCAAACTGAACTGTTAGAATGAGTGTATCCACATATAGGTGTGCACACTGAACTGTTAGAATGAGTGTGTCCACATGGAGGTGTGCACACTGAACTGTTAGAATGAGTGTGTCCACATGGAGGTGTGCACACTGAACTGTTAGAATGAGTGTGTCCCTTTTGAGGTGTGCACACTGAACTGTTAGAATGAGTGTGTCCACATGGAGGTGTGCACACTGAACTGTTAGAATGAGTGTGTCCCTTTTGAGGTGTGCACACTGAACTGTTAGAATGAGTGTGTTCACATGGAGGTGTGCACACTGAACTGTTAGAATGTGTGTGTCCCCATGGAGGTTTGCACACTGAACTGTTAGAATGAGTGTGCCCACATGGAGGTGAGAACACTGAACTGTTAGAATGAGTTTGTCCACATGGAGGTGTGCACACTGAACTGTTAGAATTGGTGTGTCCACATGGAGGTGTGCACACTGAACTGTTAGAATGAGTGTGTCCACGTGGAGGTGTGCACACTGAACTGTTAGAATTGGTGTGTCCACATGGAGGTGTGCACACTGAACTGTTAGAATGGGTGTGTCCACATGGAGGTGTGCACACTGAACTGTTAGAATGAGTGTGTCCACGTGGAGGTGTGCACACTGAACTGTTAGAATTGGTGTGTCCACATGGAGGTGTGCACACTGAACTGTTAGAATGAGTGTGTCCACATGGAGGTGTGCACACTGAACTGTTAGAATGGGTGTGTCCACATGGAGGTGTGCACACTGAACTGTTAGAATGATTGTGTCCACATGGAGGTGTGCACAATGAACTGTGTAGAATGAGTGTGCCCACATGGAGGTGTGCACACTGAACTGTTAGAATGAGTGTGCCCACATGGAGGTGTGCACACTGAACTGTTAGAATGAGTGTGTCCACATGGAGGTGTGCACACTGAACTGTTAGAATGAGTGTGCCACATGGAGGTGTGCACATTGAAATGTTAGAATGAGTGTGTCCACATGGAGGTGTGCACACTGAACTGTTAGAATGAGTGTGTCCACATGGAGGTGTGCACACTGAACTGTTAGAATGATTGTGTCCACATGGAGGTGTGCACAATGAACTGTGTAGAATGAGTGTGCCCACATGGAGGTGTGCACACTGAACTGTTAGAATGAGTGTGTCCACATGGAGGTGTGCACACTGAACTGTTAGAATGAGTGTGTCCACATGGAGGTGTGCACACTGAACTGTTAGAATGAGTGTGCCACATGGAGGTGTGCACATTGAAATGTTAGAATGAGTGTGTCCACATGGAGGTGTGCACACTGAACTGTTAGAATGAGTGTGTCCACATGGAGGTGTGCACACTGAACTGTTAGAATGAAAGTGCCCACATGGAGGTGTTCACACTGAACTGTTAGAATGACTGTGTCCACATGGAGGTGAGCACACTGAACTGTTAGAATGAGTGTGCCCACATGGAGTTGTGCACACTGAACTGTTAGAATGATTGTGTCCACATGGAGGTGTGCACACAGAACTGTTAGAATGACTGTGTCCACATGGAGGTGTGCACACTGAACTGTTAGAATGTGTGTGTCCCTGTGGATGTGTGCACACTGAACTGTTAGAATGAGTGTGCCCACATGGAGGTGTGCACACTGAACTGTTAGAATGAGTGTGCCCACATGGAGGTGTGCACACTGAACTGTTAGAATGAGTGTGTCCACATGGAGGTGTGCACACTGAACTGTTAGAATGAGTGTGTCCACCTGGAGTTGTGCACACTGAACTGTTAGAATGAGTGTGTCCACATGGAGGTGTGCACACTGAACTGTTAGAATGAGTGTGTCCACATGGAGGTGTGCACACTGAACTGTTAGAATGAGTGTGTCCACATGGAGGTGTGCACACTGAACTGTTAGAATGAGTG
This sequence comes from Peromyscus eremicus, assembly GCF_949786415.1. NCBI lineage: Eukaryota > Metazoa > Chordata > Mammalia > Rodentia > Cricetidae > Peromyscus > Peromyscus eremicus. The sequence continues at coordinate 12,211 of NW_026737509.1, read as the reverse complement.
TGCCCACATGGAGGTGTGCACACTGAACTGTTAGAATGAGTGTGTCCACATGGAGGTGTGCACACTGAACTGTTAGAATGAGTGTATCCCTGTGGAGGTGTGCAAACTGAACTGTTAGAATGAGTGTATCCACATGGAGGTGTGCTCACTGAACTGTTAGAATGAGTGTGTCCACATGGAGGTGTGCACACTGAACTGTTAGAATGAGTGTGTCCACATGGAGGTGTGCACACTGAACTGTTAGAATGAGTGTGTCCCTTTTGAGGTGTGCACACTGAACTGTTAGAATGAGTGTGTCCACATGGAGGTGTGCACACTGAACTGTTAGAATGAGTGTGTCCCTTTTGAGGTGTGCACACTGAACTGTTAGAATGAGTGTGCCCACATGGAGGTGTGCACACTGAACTGTTAGAATGAGTGTGCCCACATGGAGGTGTGCACACTGAACTGTTAGAATGAGTGTGTCCACATGGAGGTGTGCACACTGAACTGTTAGAATGACTGTGTCCACATGGAGGTGTGCACACTGAACTGTTAGAATGTGTGTGTCCCCATGGAGGTTTGCACACTGAACTGTTAGAATGAGTGTGCCCACATGGAGGTGAGAACACTGAACTGTTAGAATGAGTTTGTCCACATGGAGGTGTGCACACTGAACTGTTAGAATGTGTGTGTCCCCATGGAGGTGTGCACACTGAACTGTTAGAATGTGTGTGTCCCTGTGGAGGTGTGCACACTGAACTGTTAGAATGAGTGTGTTCACATGGAGGTGTGCACACTGAACTGTTAGAATGTGTGTGTCCCCATGGAGGTTTGCACACTGAACTGTTAGAATGAGTGTGCCCACATGGAGGTGAGAACACTGAACTGTTAGAATGAGTTTGTCCACATGGAGGTGTGCACACTGAACTGTTAGAATTGGTGTGTCCACATGGATGTGTGCACACTGAACTGTTAGAATGAGTGTGTCCACGTGGAGTTGTGCACACTGAACTGTTAGAATTGGTGTGTCCACATGGAGGTGTGCACACTGAACTGTTAGAATGGGTGTGTCCACATGGAGGTGTGCACACAGAACTGTTAGAATGAGTGTGTCCACGTGGAGGTGTGCACACTGAACTGTTAGAATGAGTGTGTCCACATGGAGGTGTGCACACTGAACTGTTAGAATGAAAGTGCCCACATGGAGGTGTTCACACTGAACTGTTAGAATGACTGTGTCCACATGGAGGTGAGCACACTGAACTGTTAGAATGAGTGTGCCCACATGGAGTTGTGCACACTGAACTGTTAGAATGATTGTGTCCACATGGAGGTGTGCACACAGAACTGTTAGAATGACTGTGTCCACATGGAGGTGTGCACACTGAACTGTTAGAATGTGTGTGTCCCTGTGGATGTGTGCACACTGAACTGTTAGAATGAGTGTGCCCACATGGAGGTGTGCACACTGAACTGTTAGAATGATTGTGCCCACATGGAGGTGTGCACACTGAACTGTTAGAATGAGTGTGTCCACATGGAGGTGTGCACACTGAACTGTTAGAATGAGTGTGTCCACCTGGAGTTGTGCACACTGAACTGTTAGAATGAGTGTGCCCACATGGAGGTGTGCACACTGAACTGTTAGAATGAGTGTGTCCACATGGAGGTGTGCACACTGAACTGTTAGAATGAGTGTATCCCTGTGGAGGTGTGCAAACTGAACTGTTAGAATGAGTGTATCCACATATAGGTGTGCACACTGAACTGTTAGAATGAGTGTGTCCACACGGAGGTGTGCACACTGAACTGTTAGAATGAGTGTGTCCACATGGAGGTGTGCACACTGAAATGTTAGAATGAGTGTGTCCCTTTTGAGGTGTGCACACTGAACTGTTAGAATGAGTGTGTCCACATGGAGGTGTGCACACTGAACTGTTAGAATGAGTGTGTCCCTTTTGAGGTGTGCACACTGAACTGTTAGAATGAGTGTGCCCACATGGAGGTGTGCACACTGAACTGTTAGAATGAGTGTGCCCCCATGGAGGTGTGCACACTGAACTGTTAGAATGAGTGTGTCCACATGGAGGTGTGCACACTGAACTGTTAGAATGACTGTGTCCACATGGAGGTGTGCACACTGAACTGTTAGAATGTGTGTGTCCCCATGGAGGTTTGCACACTGAATTGTTAGAATGAGTGTGCCCACATGGAGGTGAGAACACTGAACTGTTAGAATGAGTTTGTCCACATGGAGGTGTGCACACTGAACTGTTAGAATGTGTGTGTCCCCATGGAGGTGTGCACACTGAACTGTTAGAATGTGTGTGTCCCTGTGGAGGTGTGCACACTGAACTGTTAGAATGAGTGTGTTCACATGGAGGTGTGCACACTGAACTGTTAGAATGTGTGTGTCCCCATGGAGGTTTGCACACTGAACTGTTAGAATGAGTGTGCCCACATGGAGGTGAGAACACTGAACTGTTAGAATGAGTTTGTCCACATGGAGGTGTGCACACTGAACTGTAAGAATTGGTGTGTCCACATGGAGGTGTGCACACTGAACTGTTAGAATGAGTGTGTCCACGTGGAGGTGTGCACACTCAACTGTTAGAATTGGTGTGTCCACATGGAGGTGTGCACACTGAACTGTTAGAATGGGTGTGTCCACATGGAGGTGTGCACACTGAACTGTTAGAATGAGTGTGTCCACGTGGAGGTGTGCACACTGAACTGTTAGAATTGGTGTGTCCACATGGAGGTGTGCACACTGAACTGTTAGAATGAGTGTGTCCACATGGAGGTGTGCACACTGAACTGTTAGAATGGGTGTGTCCACATGGAGGTGTGCACACTGAACTGTTAGAATGATTGTGTCCACATGGAGGTGTGCACAATGAACTGTGTAGAATGAGTGTGCCCACATGGAGGTGTGCACACTGAACTGTTAGAATGAGTGTGTCCACATGGAGGTGTGCACACTGAACTGTTAGAATGAGTGTGTCCACATGGAGGTGTGCACACTGAACTGTTAGAATGAGTGTGCCACATGGAGGTGTGCACATTGAAATGTTAGAATGAGTGTGTCCACATGGAGGTGTGCACACTGAACTGTTAGAATGAGTGTGTCCACATGGAGGTGTGCACACTGAACTGTTAGAATGAAAGTGCCCACATGGAGGTGTTCACACTGAACTGTTAGAATGACTGTGTCCACATGGAGGTGAGCACACTGAACTGTTAGAATGAGTGTGCCCACATGGAGTTGTGCACACTGAACTGTTAGAATGATTGTGTCCACATGGAGGTGTGCACACAGAACTGTTAGAATGACTGTGTCCACATGGAGGTGTGCACACTGAACTGTTAGAATGTGTGTGTCCCTGTGGATGTGTGCACACTGAACTGTTAGAATGAGTGTGCCCACATGGAGGTGTGCACACTGAACTGTTAGAATGAGTGTGCCCACATGGAGGTGTGCACACTGAACTGTTAGAATGAGTGTGTCCACATGGAGGTGTGCACACTGAACTGTTAGAATGAGTGTGTCCACCTGGAGTTGTGCACACTGAACTGTTAGAATGAGTGTGTCCACATGGAGGTGTGCACACTGAACTGTTAGAATGAGTGGGTCCACATGGAGGTGTGCACACTGAACTGTTAGAATGAGTGTGTCCACATGGAGGTGTGCACACTGAACTGTTAGAATGAGTGTGCCCACATGGAGGTGTGCACACTGAACTGTTAGAATGAGTGTGTCCACATGGAGGTGTGCACACTGAACTGTTAGAATGAGTGTATCCCTGTGGAGGTGTGCAACCTGAACTGTTAGAATGAGTGTATCCACATGGAGGTGTGCACACTGAACTGTTAGAATGAGTGTGTCCACATGGAGGTGTGCACACTGAACTGTTAGAATGAGTGTGTCCACATGGAGGTGTGCACACTGAACTGTTAGAATGAGTGTGTCCCTTTTGAGGTGTGCACACTGAACTGTTAGAATGAGTGTGTCCACATGGAGGTGTGCACACTGAACTGTTAGAATGAGTGTGTCCCTTTTGAGGTGTGCACACTGAACTGTTAGAATGAGTGTGCCCACATGGAGGTGTGCACACTGAACTGTTAGAATGAGTGTGCCCACATGGAGGTGTGCACACTGAACTGTTAGAATGAGTGTGTCCACATGGAGGTGTGCACACTGAACTGTTAGAATGAGTGTGTCCACATGGAGGTGTGCACACTGAACTGTTAGAATGAGTGTGTCCACATGGAGGTGTGCACACTGAACTGTTAGAATGAGTGTGCCCACATGGAGGTGTGCACACTGAACTGTTAGAATGAGTGTGTCCACATGGAGGTGTGCACACTGAACTGTTAGAATGAGTGTATCCCTGTGGAGGTGTGCAAACTGAACTGTTAGAATGAGTGTATCCACATGGAGGTGTGCACACTGAACTGTTAGAATGAGTGTGTCCACATGGAGGTGTGCACACTGAACTGTTAGAATGAGTGTGTCCACATGGAGGTGTGCACACTGAACTGTTAGAATGAGTGTGTCCCTTTTGAGGTGTGCACACTGAACTGTTAGAATGAGTGTGTCCACATGGAGGTGTGCACACTGAACTGTTAGAATGAGTGTGTCCCTTTTGAGGTGTGCACACTGAACTGTTAGAATGAGTGTGCCCACATGGAGGTGTGCACACTGAACTGTTAGAATGAGTGTGCCCACATGGAGGTGTGCACACTGAACTGTTAGAATGAGTGTGTCCACATGGAGGTGTGCACACTGAACTGTTAGAATGACTGTGTCCACATGGAGGTGTGCACACTGAACTGTTAGAATGTGTGTGTCCCCATGGAGGTTTGCACACTGAACTGTTAGAATGAGTGTGCCCACATGGAGGTGAGAACACTGAACTGTTAGAATGAGTTTGTCCACATGGAGGTGTGCACACTGAACTGTTAGAATGTGTGTGTCCCCATGGAGGTGTGCACACTGAACTGTTAGAATGTGTGTGTCCCTGTGGAGGTGTGCACACTGAACTGTTAGAATGAGTGTGTTCACATGGAGGTGTGCACACTGAACTGTTAGAATGTGTGTGTCCCCATGGAGGTTTGCACACTGAACTGTTAGAATGAGTGTGCCCACATGGAGGTGAGAACACTGAACTGTTAGAATGAATTTGTCCACATGGAGGTGTGCACACTGAACTGTTAGAATTGGTGTGTCCACATGGATGTGTGCACACTGAACTGTTAGAATGAGTGTGTCCACGTGGAGGTGTGCACACTGAACTGTTAGAATTGGTGTGTCCACATGGAGGTGTGCACACTGAACTGTTAGAATGGGTGTGTCCACATGGAGGTGTGCACACTGAACTGTTAGAATGAGTGTGTCCACGTGGAGGTGTGCACACTGAACTGTTAGAATTGGTGTGTCCACATGGAGGTGTGCACACTGAACTGTTAGAATGAGTGTGTCCACATGGAGGTGTGCACACTGAACTGTTAGAATGGGTGTGTCCACATGGAGGTGTGCACACTGAACTGTTAAAATGATTGTGTCCACATAGAGGTGTGCACAATGAACTGTGTAGAATGAGTGTGCCCACATGGAGGTGTGCACACTGAACTGTTAGAATGAGTGTGTCCACATGGAGCTGTGCACACTGAACTGTTAGAATGAGTGTGTCCACATGGAGGTGTGCACACTGAACTGTTAGAATGAGTGTGCCACATGGAGGTGTGCACACTGAATTGTTAGAATGAGTGTGTCCACATGGAGGTGTGCACACTGAACTGTTAGAATGAGTGTGTCCACATGGAGGTGTGCACACTGAAGTGTTAGAATGTGTGTGTCCCCATGGAGGTGTGCACACTGAACTGTTAGAATGTGTGTGTCCCTGTGGAGGTGTGCACACTGAACTGTTAGAATGAGTGTGTTCACATGGAGGTGTGCACACTGAACTGTTAGAATGTGTGTGTCCCCATGGAGGTTTGCACACTGAACTGTTAGAATGAGTGTGCCCACATGGAGGTGAGAACACTGAACTGTTAGAATGAGTTTGTCCACATGGAGGTGTGCACACTGAACTGTTAGAATTGGTGTGTCCACATGGATGTGTGCACACTGAACTGTTAGAATGAGTGTGTCCACGTGGAGGTGTGCACACTGAACTGTTAGAATTGGTGTGTCCACATGGAGGTGTGCACACTGAACTGTTAGAATGGGTGTGTCCACATGGAGGTGTGCACACTGAACTGTTAGAATGAGTGTGTCCACGTGGAGGTGTGCACACTGAACTGTTAGAATTGGTGTGTCCACATGGAGGTGTGCACACTGAACTGTTAGAATGAGTGTGTCCACATGGAGGTGTGCACACTGAACTGTTAGAATGGGTGTGTCCACATGGAGGTGTGCACACTGAACTGTTAGAATGATTGTGTCCACATGGAGGTGTGCACAATGAACTGTGTAGAAAGAGTGTGCCCACATGGAGGTGTGCACACTGAACTGTTAGAATGAGTGTGTCCACATGGAGGTGTGCACACTGAACTGTTAGAATGAGTGTGTCCACATGGAGGTGTGCACACTGAACTGTTAGAATGAGTGTGCCACATGGAGGTGTGCACACTGAATTGTTAGAATGAGTGTGTCCACATGGAGGTGTGCACACTGAACTGTTAGAATGAGTGTGTCCACATGGAGGTGTGCACACTGAAGTGTTAGAATGTGTGTGTCCACATGGAGGTGTGCACACTGAACTGTTAGAATGAGTGTGCACACATGGAGTTGTGCACACTGAACTGTTAGAATGACTGTGTCCACATGTAGGTGTGCACACAGAACTGTTAGAATGAGTGTGTCCACATGGAGGTGTGCACACTGAACTGTTAGAATGGGTGTGTCCACATGGAGGTGTGCACACTGAACTGTTAGAATGATTGTGTCCACATGGAGGTGTGAACAATGAACTGTGTAGAATGAGTGTGCCCACATGGAGGTGTGCACACTGAACTGTTAGAATGAGTGTGTCCACATGGAGGTGTGCACACTGAACTGTTAGAATGAGTGTGTCCACATGGAGGTGTGCACACTGAACTGTTAGAATGAGTGTGCCACATGGAGGTGTGCACATTGAAATGTTAGAATGAGTGTGTCCACATGGAGGTGTGCACACTGAACTGTTAGAATGAGTGTGTCCACATGGAGGTGTGCACACTGAACTGTTAGAATGAAAGTGCCCACATGGAGGTGTTCACACTGAACTGTTAGAATGACTGTGTCCACATGGAGGTGAGCACACTGAACTGTTAGAATGAGTGTGCCCACATGGAGTTGTGCACACTGAACTGTTAGAATGATTGTGTCCACATGGAAGTGTGCACACAGAACTGTTAGAATGACTGTGTCCACATGGAGGTGTGCACACTGAACTGTTAGAATGTGTGTGTCCCTGTGGATGTGTGCACACTGAACTGTTAGAATGAGTGTGCCCACATGGAGGTGTGCACACTGAACTGTTAGAATGAGTGTGCCCACATGGAGGTGTGCACACTGAACTGTTAGAATGAGTGTGTCCACATGGAGGTGTGCACACTGAACTGTTAGAATGAGTGTGTCCACCTGGAGTTGTGCACACTGAACTGTTAGAATGAGTGTGTCCACATGGAGGTGTGCACACTGAACTGTTAGAATGAGTGTGTCCACATGGAGGTGTGCACACTGAACTGTTAGAATGAGTGTGTCCACATGGAGGTGTGCACACTGAACTGTTAGAATGAGTGTGCCCACATGGAGGTGTGCACACTGAACTGTTAGAATGAGTGTGTCCACATGGAGGTGTGCACACTGAACTGTTAGAATGAGTGTATCCCTGTGGAGGTGTGCAACCTGAACTGTTAGAATGAGTGTATCCACATGGAGGTGTGCACACTGAACTGTTAGAATGGGTGTGTCCACATGGAGGTGTGCACACTGAACTGTTAGAATGATTGTGTCCACATGGAGGTGTGCACAATGAACTGTGTAGAATGAGTGTGCCCACATGGAGGTGTGCACACTGAACTGTTAGAATGAGTGTGCCCACATGGAGGTGTGCACACTGAACTGTTAGAATGAGTGTGTCCCCATGGAGGTGTGCACACTGAACTGTTAGAATGAGTGTGCCACATGGAGGTGTGCACATTGAAATGTTAGAATGAGTGTGTCCACATGGAGGTGTGCACACTGAACTGTTAGAATGAGTGTGTCCACATGGAGGTGTGCACACTGAACTGTTAGAATGATTGTGTCCACATGGAGGTGTGCACAATGAACTGTGTAGAATGAGTGTGCCCACATGGAGGTGTGCACACTGAACTGTTAGAATGAGTGTGTCCACATGGAGGTGTGCACACTGAACTGTTAGAATGAGTGTGTCCACATGGAGGTGTGCACACTGAACTGTTAGAATGAGTGTGCCACATGGAGGTGTGCACATTGAAATGTTAGAATGAGTGTGTCCACATGGAGGTGTGCACACTGAACTGTTAGAATGAGTGTGTCCACATGGAGGTGTGCACACTGAACTGTTAGAATGAAAGTGCCCACATGGAGGTGTTCACACTGAACTGTTAGAATGACTGTGTCCACATGGAGGTGAGCACACTGAACTGTTAGAATGAGTGTGCCCACATGGAGTTGTGCACACTGAACTGTTAGAATGATTGTGTCCACATGGAGGTGTGCACACAGAACTGTTAGAATGACTGTGTCCACATGGAGGTGTGCACACTGAACTGTTAGAATGTGTGTGTCCCTGTGGATGTGTGCACACTGAACTGTTAGAATGAGTGTGCCCACATGGAGGTGTGCACACTGAACTGTTAGAATGAGTGTGCCCACATGGAGGTGTGCACACTGAACTGTTAGAATGAGTGTGTCCACATGGAGGTGTGCACACTGAACTGTTAGAATGAGTGTGTCCACCTGGAGTTGTGCACACTGAACTGTTAGAATGAGTGTGTCCACATGGAGGTGTGCACACTGAACTGTTAGAATGAGTGTGTCCACATGGAGGTTTGCACACTGAACTGTTAGAATGAGTGTGTCCACATGGAGGTGTGCACACTGAACTGTTAGAATGAGTGTGCCCACATGGAGGTGTGCACACTGAACTGTTAGAATGAGTGTGTCCACATGGAGGTGTGCACACTGAACTGTTAGAATGAGTGTATCCCTGTGGAGGTGTGCAAACTGAACTGTTAGAATGAGTGTATCCACATGGAGGTGTGCTCACTGAACTGTTAGAATGAGTGTGTCCACATGGAGGTGTGCACACTGAACTGTTAGAATGAGTGTGTCCACATGGAGGTGTGCACACTGAACTGTTAGAATGAGTGTGTCCCTTTTGAGGTGTGCACACTGAACTGTTAGAATGAGTGTGTCCACATGGAGGTGTGCACACTGAACTGTTAGAATGAGTGTGTCCCTTTTGAGGTGTGCACACTGAACTGTTAGAATGAGTGTGCCCACATGGAGGTGTGCACACTGAACTGTTAGAATGAGTGTGCCCACATGGAGGTGTGCACACTGAACTGTTAGAATGAGTGTGTCCACATGGAGGTGTGCACACTGAACTGTTAGAATGACTGTGTCCACATGGAGGTGTGCACACTGAACTGTTAGAATGTGTGTGTCCCCATGGAGGTTTGCACACTGAACTGTTAGAATGAGTGTGCCCACATGGAGGTGAGAACACTGAACTGTTAGAATGAGTTTGTCCACATGGAGGTGTGCACACTGAACTGTTAGAATGTGTGTGTCCCCATGGAGGTGTGCACACTGAACTGTTAGAATGTGTGTGTCCCTGTGGAGGTGTGCACACTGAACTGTTAGAATGAGTGTGTTCACATGGAGGTGTGCACACTGAACTGTTAGAATGTGTGTGTCCCCATGGAGGTTTGCACACTGAACTGTTAGAATGAGTGTGCCCACATGGAGGTGAGAACACTGAACTGTTAGAATGAGTTTGTCCACATGGAGGTGTGCACACTGAACTGTTAGAATTGGTGTGTCCACATGGATGTGTGCACACTGAACTGTTAGAATGAGTGTGTCCACGTGGAGTTGTGCACACTGAACTGTTAGAATTGGTGTGTCCACATGGAGGTGTGCACACTGAACTGTTAGAATGGGTGTGTCCACATGGAGGTGTGCACACTGAACTGTTAGAATGAGTGTGTCCACGTGGAGGTGTGCACACTGAACTGTTAGAATGAGTGTGTCCACATGGAGGTGTGCACACTGAACTGTTAGAATGAAAGTGCCCACATGGAGGTGTTCACACTGAACTGTTAGAATGACTGTGTCCACATGGAGGTGAGCACACTGAACTGTTAGAATGAGTGTGCCCACATGGAGTTGTGCACACTGAACTGTTAGAATGATTGTGTCCACATGGAGGTGTGCACACAGAACTGTTAGAATGACTGTGTCCACATGGAGGTGTGCACACTGAACTGTTAGAATGTGTGTGTCCCTGTGGATGTGTGCACACTGAACTGTTAGAATGAGTGTGCCCACATGGAGGTGTGCACACTGAACTGTTAGAATGATTGTGCCCACATGGAGGTGTGCACACTGAACTGTTAGAATGAGTGTGTCCACATGGAGGTGTGCACACTGAACTGTTAGAATGAGTGTGTCCACCTGGAGTTGTGCACACTGAACTGTTAGAATGAGTGTGTCCACATGGAGGTGTGCACACTGAACTGTTAGAATGAGTGTGTCCACATGGAGGTGTGCACACTGAACTGTTAGAATGAGTGTGTCCACATGGAGGTGTGCACACTGAACTGTTAGAATGAGTGTGCCCACATGGAGGTGTGCACACTGAACTGTTAGAATGAGTGTGTCCACATGGAGGTGTGCACACTGAACTGTTAGAATGAGTGTATCCCTGTGGAGGTGTGCAAACTGAACTGTTAGAATGAGTGTATCCACATATAGGTGTGCACACTGAACTGTTAGAATGAGTGTGTCCACACGGAGGTGTGCACACTGAACTGTTAGAATGAGTGTGTCCACATGGAGGTGTGCACACTGAAATGTTAGAATGAGTGTGTCCCTTTTGAGGTGTGCACACTGAACTGTTAGAATGAGTGTGTCCACATGGAGGTGTGCACACTGAACTGTTAGAATGAGTGTGTCCCTTTTGAGGTGTGCACACTGAACTGTTAGAATGAGTGTGCCCACATGGAGGTGTGCACACTGAACTGTTAGAATGAGTGTGCCCACATGGAGGTGTGCACACTGAACTGTTAGAATGAGTGTGTCCACATGGAGGTGTGCACACTGAACTGTTAGAATGACTGTGTCCACATGGAGGTGTGCACACTGAACTGTTAGAATGTGTGTGTCCCCATGGAGGTTTGCACACTGAATTGTTAGAATGAGTGTGCCCACATGGAGGTGAGAACACTGAACTGTTAGAATGAGTTTGTCCACATGGAGGTGTGCACACTGAACTGTTAGAATGTGTGTGTCCCCATGGAGGTGTGCACACTGAACTGTTAGAATGTGTGTGTCCCTGTGGAGGTGTGCACACTGAACTGTTAGAATGAGTGTGTTCACATGGAGGTGTGCACACTGAACTGTTAGAATGTGTGTGTCCCCATGGAGGTTTGCACACTGAACTGTTAGAATGAGTGTGCCCACATGGAGGTGAGAACACTGAACTGTTAGAATGAGTTTGTCCACATGGAGGTGTGCACACTGAACTGTAAGAATTGGTGTGTCCACATGGAGGTGTGCACACTGAACTGTTAGAATGAGTGTGTCCACGTGGAGGTGTGCACACTGAACTGTTAGAATTGGTGTGTCCACATGGAGGTGTGCACACTGAACTGTTAGAATGGGTGTGTCCACATGGAGGTGTGCACACTGAACTGTTAGAATGAGTGTGTCCACGTGGAGGTGTGCACACTGAACTGTTAGAATTGGTGTGTCCACATGGAGGTGTGCACACTGAACTGTTAGAATGAGTGTGTCCACATGGAGGTGTGCACACTGAACTGTTAGAATGGGTGTGTCCACATGGAGGTGTGCACACTGAACTGTTAGAATGATTGTGTCCACATGGAGGTGTGCACAATGAACTGTGTAGAATGAGTGTGCCCACATGGAGGTGTGCACACTGAACTGTTAGAATGAGTGTGTCCACATGGAGGTGTGCACACTGAACTG
>NW_026737508.1:0-38940 GCF_949786415.1 Peromyscus eremicus | reverse complement strand
GTGCTCATTTCTCAAAAGCAGAGTGTGTTTCTTGTAAAGCGAGCTAGAGTTTGTTTCCCAGTCCTAAATGGAGTTGAATCACATGCAGTTTCTGGTCCTACAAGCAAGAGTTGTTTTCTGGTAAGAAGAGTCACTATTGCGCTGCCATTGCCATACACAGGACAAATAGCACTGGCGTCTGTTCCCAGCAAGTACAGTGTATTGTACAGAAGAGGATCTGCTGTTCTTGTCAGGTTCCTAAGCAGAATTGAACTAGATATGGCCGTGTGTGTAGGAAGCACAGTTCTAATGTTCTGAGCAAGTTCACTCTTCTGGCTCTACAGGAAACACAGTAGAGTAGAAGAGTGCTCTTTTCTCAAAAGCAGAGTGTGTTTCTTGGAAGTCGAGCTAGCGTTTGTTTCCTAGTCCTAAATGGAGTTGAGTCACATGCAGTTTTTTGTCCTACGAGCAAGAGTTGTTTTCTGGTAAGACAAGTCACTATTGTGCTCCAATTGCCATACACAGTGCAAATAGCACTCGCGTATGTTCCCTGCAAGTACAGTGTATTGGAAGGAAGAGGAGCTATTGTTCTTGTCAGTTTACTAAGCAGAGTTGAACTAGATATGGCCCGTGTGTGTAGGAAGCACAGTTCTTTTGTTCTGAGCAAGCTCACTGTTCGGACCCCATAGGAAACACAGTAGAGAAGAAGAGTGCTCTTTTCTCAAAAGCAGAGTGTGTTTCATGTAAGGCGAGCTAGCATTTGTTTCCCAGTCCTAAATGGAGTTGAATCTCATGCAGTTTCTGGTCTTACGAGCAAGATTTGTTTTCTGGTAAGGAAAGTCACTATTGCGCTCCCATTGACATACACAGTGCAAATAGCACTGGCGTCTGATCCCAGCAAGTACAGTGTATCGGACTGAAGAGGAGCTACTGTTCTTGTCAGTTTCCTAAGCAGAGTTGAACTAGTTATGGCCCGTGTGCAGGAAGCACAGTTCTTTTGTTCTGAGCAAGCTCACTGTTCTGGCCCTATAGGAAACACAGTAGAGTAGAAGAGTGCTCTTTTCTCTAAAGCAGAGTGTGTTTCTTGTAAGGTGAGCTAGCTTTTGTTTCAGTCCTAAATGGAGTTGAATCACATGCAGTTTCTGGTCCTACAAGCAAGAGTTGTTTTCTGGTAAGAAGAGTCACTATTGCGCTGCCATTGCCATACACAGGACAAAGAGCACTGGCGTCTGTTCCCAGCAAGTACAGTGTATTGGACTGAAGAGGATCTACTGTTCTTGTCAGGTTCCTAAGCAGAATTGAACTAGATATGGCCGTGTGTGTAGGAAGCACAGTTCTTTTGTTCTGAGCAAGCTCACTGTTCGGACCCCATAGGAAACACAGTAGAGTAGAAGAGTGCTCTTTTCTCAAAAGCAGAGTGTATTTCTTGTAAGTCGAGCTAGCGTTTGTTTCCCAGTCCTCAATTGAGTTGAGACACATGCAGTTTTTTGTCCTACGAGCAAGAGTTGTTTTCTGGTAAGACGAGTCACTATTGTGCTCCAATGCCATACACAGTACAAATAGCACTCGCGTCTGTTCCCCGCAAGTACAGTGTATCGGACTGAAGAGGAGCTACTGTTCTTGTTTTTTTCCTAAGCAGAGTTGAACTAGATATGGCCCGTGTGTGTAGAAAGCACAGTTCTTTTGTTCTGAGCAAGCTCACTGTTCGGACCCCATAGGAAACACAGTAGAATAGAAGAGTGCTCTTTTCTCAAAAGCAGAGTGTGTTTCTTGAAAGGCAAGCTAGCATTTGTTTCCCAGTCCTAAATGGAGTTGAATCACATGCAGTTTCTAGTCCTACGAGCAAGAGTTGTTTTCTGGTAAGGAAAGTCACTATTGTGCTCCCATTGCCATACATAGTGCAAATAGCACTCGCGTCTGTTCCCATCAAGTAGAGTGTATCGGACTGAAGAGGAGCTACTATTCTTGTCAGTTTCCTAAGCAGAGTTGAACTAGTTATGGCCCGTGTGTAGGAGGCACAGTTCTTTTGTTCTGAGCAAGCTCACTGTTCTGGCCCTATAGGAAACACAATAGAGTAGAAGAGTGCTCTTTTCCCTAAAGCAGAGTGTGTTTCTTGTAAGTCGAGCTAGCGTTTGTTTCCCAGTCCTAAATGGAGTTGAATCACATGCAGTTTCTAATCCTACGAGCAAGAGTTGTTTTATGTTAAGAAGAGTCACTATTGCGCTACCATTGCCATACACAGGACAAATAGCACTGGCGTCTGTTCCCAGCAAGTACAGTGTATTGTACAGAAGAGGATCTACTGTTCTTGTCAGGTTCCTAAGCAGAATTGAACTAGATATGGCCGTGTGTGTAGGAAGCACAGTTCTAATGTTCTGAGCAAGTTCACTCTTCTGGCTCTATAGGAAACACAGTAGAGTAGAAGAGTGCTCTTTTCTCAAAAGCAGAGTGTGTTTCTTGGAAGTCGAGCTAGCGTTTGTTTCCTAGTCCTAAATGGAGTTGAGTCACATGCAGTTTTTTGTCCTACGAGCAAGAGTTGTTTTCTGGTAAGACAAGTCACTATTGTGCTCCAATTGCCATACACAGTGCAAATAGCACTCGCGTCTGTTCCCTGCAAGTACAGTGTATTGGAAGTTAGAGGAGCTATTGTTCTTGTCAGTTTACTAAGCAGAGTTGAACTAGATATGGCCCGTGTGTGTAGGAAGCACAGTTCTTTTGTTCTGAGCAAGCTCACTGTTCGGACCCCATAGGAAACACAGTAGAGTAGAAGAGTGCTCTTTTCTCAAAAGCAGAGTGTGTTTCATGTAAGGCGAGCTAGCATTTGTTTCCCAGTCCTAAATGGAGTTGAATCTCATGCAGTTTCTGGTCTTACGAGCCAGATTTGTTTTTTGATAAGGAAAGTCACTATTGCGCTCCCATTGACATACACAGTGCAAATAGCACTCGCGTCTGTTCCCAGCAAGTACAGTGTATCGGACTGAAGAGGAGCTACTGTTCTTGTCAGTTTCCTAAGCAGAGTTGAACTAGTTATGGCCCATGTGCAAGAAGCACAGTTCTTTTGTTCTGAGCAAGCTCACTGTTCTGGCCTTATAAGAAACACAATAGAGTAGAAGAGTGCTCTTTTCACTATAGTAGAGTGTGTTTCTTGTAAGGCAAGCTAGCGTTTGTTTCCCAGTCCTAAATGGAGTTGAATCACATGCAGTTTCTAGTCCTACGAGCAAGAGTTGTTTTCTGGTAAGAAGAGTCACTATTGCGCTGCCATTGCCATACACAGGACAAATAGCACTGGCGTCTGTTCCCAGCAAGTATAGTGTATTGGACTGAAGAGGTTCTACTGTTCTTGTCAGGTTCCTAAGCAGACTTGAACTAGATATGGCCGTGTGTGTAGGAAGCACAGTTTTTTTGTTCGGAGCAAGCTCACTGTTCGGAACACATAGGAAACACAGTAGAGTAGAAGAGTGCTCTTTTCTCAAAAGCAGAGTGTGTTTCTTGGAAGTCGAGCAGCGTTTGTTTCCCAGTCCTAAATGGAGTTGAGTCACATGCAGTTTTTTGTCCTACGAGCAAGAGTTGTTTTCAGGTAAGACAAGTCACTATTGTGCTCCAATGCCATACAAAGTGCAAAGAGCACTCGCGTCTGTTCCCCGCAAGTACAGTGTATCGGACTGAAGACGAGCTACTGTTCTTGTTTGTTTCCTAAGCAGAGTTGAACTAGATATGGCCCGTGTGTGTAGAAACC
Source organism: Peromyscus eremicus (assembly GCF_949786415.1). Classification (NCBI taxonomy): domain Eukaryota; kingdom Metazoa; phylum Chordata; class Mammalia; order Rodentia; family Cricetidae; genus Peromyscus; species Peromyscus eremicus. The sequence goes on along the minus strand of NW_026737508.1, from coordinate 35,225 downwards.
ACAGTTCTTTTGTTCTGAGCAAGCTCACTGTTCGGACCCCATAGGAAACACAGTAGAATAGAAGAGTGCTCTTTTCTCAAAGGCAGAGTGTGTTTCTTGAAAGGCAAGCTAGCATTTATTTCCCAATCCTAAATGGAGTTGAATCACATGCAGTTTCTGGTCCTACGAGCAAGAGTTGTTTTCTGGTAAGGAAAGTCACTATTGCTCTCCCATTGCCATACACAGTGCAAATAGCACTCGCGTCTGTTCCCATCAAGTACAGTGTATCGGACTGAAGAGGAGCTACTGTTCTTGTCAGTTTCCTAAGCAGAGTTGAACTAGATATGGCCCGTGTGTAGGAAGCACAGTTCTTTTGTTCTGAGCAAGCTCACTGTTCTGGCCCTATAGGAAACACAATAGAGTAGAAGAGTGCTCTTTTCCCTAAAGCAGAGTGTGTTTCTTGTAAGTCGAGCTAGCGTTTGTTTCCCAGTCCTAAATGGAGTTGAATCACATGCAGTTTCTAATCCTACGAGCAAGAGTTGTTTTATGGTAAGAAGAGTCACTATTGCGCTGCCATTGCCATACACAGGACAAATAGCACTGGCGTCTGTTCCCAGCAAGTACAGTGTATTGTACAGAAGAGGATCGACTGTTCTTGTCAGGTTCCTAAGCAGAATTGAACTAGATATAGCCGTGTGTGTAGGAAGCACAGTTCTAATGTTCTGAGCAAGTTCACTCTTCTGGCTCTATAGGAAACACAGTAGAGTAGAAGAGTGCTCTTTTCTCAAAAGCAGAGTGTGTTTCTTGGAAGTCGAGCTAGCGTTTGTTTCCTAGTCCTAAATGGAGTTGAGTCACATGCAGTTTTTTGTCCTACGAGCAAGAGTTGTTTTCTGGTAAGACAAGTCACTATTGTGCTCCAATTGCCATACACTGTTCAAATAGCACTCGCGTATGTTCCCTGCAAGTACAGTGTATTGGAAGGAAGAGGAGCTATTGTTCTTGTCAGTTTACTAAGCAGAGTTGAACTAGATATGGCCCGTGTGTGTAGGAAGCACAGTTCTTTTGTTCTGAGCAAGCTCACTGTTCGGACCCCATAGGAAACACAGTAGAGTAGAAGAGTGCTCTTTTCTCAAAAGCAGAGTGTGTTTCATGTAAGACGAGCTAGCATTTGTTTCCCAGTCCTAAATGGAGTTGAATCTCATGCAGTTTCTGGTCTTACGAGCCAGATTTGTTTTCTGATAAGGAAAGTCACTATTGCGCTCCCATTGTCATACACAGTGCAAATAGCACTCGCGTCTGTTCCCAGCAAGTACAGTGTATCGGACTGAAGAGGAGCTACTGTTCTTGTCAGTTTCCTAAGCAGAGTTGAACTAGATATGGCCCGTGTGTGTAGAAAGCACAGTTCGTTTGTTCTGAGCAAGCTCACTGTTCTGGCCCTATAAGAAACACAATAGAGTAGAAGAGTGCTCTTTTCCCTATAGTAGAGTGTGTTTCTTGTAAGGCAAGCTAGCGTTTGTTTCCCAGTCCTAAATGGAGTTGAATCACATGCAGTTTCTGGTCCTACGAGCAAGAGTTTTTTTCTGGTAAGAAGAGTCACTATTGCGCTGCCATTGCCATACACAGAACAAATACCACTGGCGTCTGTTCCCAGCAAGTATAGTGTATTGGACTGAAGAGGTTCTACTGTTCTTGTCAGGTTCCTAAGCAGACTTGAACTAGATATGGCCATGTGTGTAGGAAGCACAGTTTTTTTGTTCTGAGCAAGCTCACTGTTCGGAACACATAGGAAACACAGTAGAGTAGAAGAGCGCTCTTTTCTCAAAAGCAGAGTGTGTTTCTTGGAAGTCGAGCTAGCGTTTGTTTCCCAGTCCTAAATGGAGTTGAATCACATGCAGTTTCTGGTCCTACGAGCAAGAGTTGTTTTCTGGTAAGGAAAGTCAATATTGTGCTCCTATTGCCATCCACAGTACAAATAGCACTCGCGTATTTTCCCAGCAAGTACAGTGTATTGGACTGAAGAGGATCTACTGTTCTTGTCAGTTTCCTAAGCAGAGTTCAACTAGATATGGCCCGTGTGTAGGAAGCACAGTTCTTATGTTCTGTGCAAGCTCACTCTTCTGGCCCTATAGGAAACACAGTAGAGTAGAAGAGTGCTCTTTTCTCTAAAGCCGAGTGTGTTTCTTGTAAGGCGAGCTAGTGTTTGTTTCCCAATCCTAAATGGAGTTGAATCACATGCAGTTTCTGGTCCTACGAGCAAGAGTTGTTTTCTGGTAAGACGAGTCACTATTGTGCTCCCATTGACAAACACAGTGCAAATAGCACTCGCGTCTCTTTCCAGCAAGTACAGTGTATCGGACTAAAGAGGAGCTACTGTTCTTGTCAGTTTTCTAAGCAGAGTTGAACTAGATATGGCCGTGTGAGTAGGAAGCACAGTTTTTTTTTTTCAGCAAGCTCGCTGTTCGGAACACATAGGAAACACAGTAGAGTAGAAGAGTGCTCTTTTCTCAAAAGCAGAGTGTGTTTCTTGGAAGTCGAGCTAGCGTTTGTTTCCCTTTTAAATGGAGTTGAGTCACATGCAGTTTTTTGGCCTACGAGCAAGAGTTGTTTTCTGGTAAGAGAAGTCACTATTGTGCTCCAATGCCATACACAGTGCAAATAGCACTCGTGTCTGTTCCAAGCAAGTACAGTGTATTGGACTGAAGAGGAGCTACTGTTCTTCTCAGTTTCCTAAGCAGAGTTTAACTAGATATGGCCCGTGTGTAGGAAGCACAGTTCTTTTGTTCTGAGCAAGCTCAATGTTCTGGCCCTATAGGAAACACAGTAGAGTAGATGTGTGCTCTTTTATCTAAAGCAGAGTGTGTTTCTTGTAAGGTGAGCTAGCTTTTGTTTGCCAGTCCTAAATGGAGTTGAATCACATGCAGTTTCTGGTCCTACAAGCAAGAGTTGTTTTCTGGTAAGAAGTGTCACTATTGCGCTGCCATTGCCATATACAGGACAAATAGCACTGGCGTCTCTTCCCAGCAAGTACAGTGTATTGGACTGAAGAGGATCTACTGTTCTTGTCAGGTTCCTAAGCAGACTTGAACTAGATATGGCCGTGTGTGTAGGAAGCAAGGCTTTTTGTTCTGAGCAAGCTCAATTTTCGGAACACCTAGGAAACACAGTAGAGTAGAAGAGTGCTCATTTCTCAAAAGCAGAGTGTGTTTCTTGTAAAGCGAGCTAGAGTTTGTTTCCCAGTCCTAAATGGAGTTGAATCACATGCAGTTTCTGGTCCTACAAGCAAGAGTTGTTTTCTGGTAAGAAGAGTCACTATTGCGCTGCCATTGCCATACACAGGACAAATAGCACTGGCGTCTGTTCCCAGCAAGTACAGTGTATTGTACAGAAGAGGATCTGCTGTTCTTGTCAGGTTCCTAAGCAGAATTGAACTAGATATGGCCGTGTGTGTAGGAAGCACAGTTCTAATGTTCTGAGCAAGTTCACTCTTCTGGCTCTACAGGAAACACAGTAGAGTAGAAGAGTGCTCTTTTCTCAAAAGCAGAGTGTGTTTCTTGGAAGTCGAGCTAGCGTTTGTTTCCTAGTCCTAAATGGAGTTGAGTCACATGCAGTTTTTTGTCCTACGAGCAAGAGTTGTTTTCTGGTAAGACAAGTCACTATTGTGCTCCAATTGCCATACACAGTGCAAATAGCACTCGCGTATGTTCCCTGCAAGTACAGTGTATTGGAAGGAAGAGGAGCTATTGTTCTTGTCAGTTTACTAAGCAGAGTTGAACTAGATATGGCCCGTGTGTGTAGGAAGCACAGTTCTTTTGTTCTGAGCAAGCTCACTGTTCGGACCCCATAGGAAACACAGTAGAGAAGAAGAGTGCTCTTTTCTCAAAAGCAGAGTGTGTTTCATGTAAGGCGAGCTAGCATTTGTTTCCCAGTCCTAAATGGAGTTGAATCTCATGCAGTTTCTGGTCTTACGAGCAAGATTTGTTTTCTGGTAAGGAAAGTCACTATTGCGCTCCCATTGACATACACAGTGCAAATAGCACTGGCGTCTGATCCCAGCAAGTACAGTGTATCGGACTGAAGAGGAGCTACTGTTCTTGTCAGTTTCCTAAGCAGAGTTGAACTAGTTATGGCCCGTGTGCAGGAAGCACAGTTCTTTTGTTCTGAGCAAGCTCACTGTTCTGGCCCTATAGGAAACACAGTAGAGTAGAAGAGTGCTCTTTTCTCTAAAGCAGAGTGTGTTTCTTGTAAGGTGAGCTAGCTTTTGTTTCAGTCCTAAATGGAGTTGAATCACATGCAGTTTCTGGTCCTACAAGCAAGAGTTGTTTTCTGGTAAGAAGAGTCACTATTGCGCTGCCATTGCCATACACAGGACAAAGAGCACTGGCGTCTGTTCCCAGCAAGTACAGTGTATTGGACTGAAGAGGATCTACTGTTCTTGTCAGGTTCCTAAGCAGAATTGAACTAGATATGGCCGTGTGTGTAGGAAGCACAGTTCTTTTGTTCTGAGCAAGCTCACTGTTCGGACCCCATAGGAAACACAGTAGAGTAGAAGAGTGCTCTTTTCTCAAAAGCAGAGTGTATTTCTTGTAAGTCGAGCTAGCGTTTGTTTCCCAGTCCTCAATTGAGTTGAGACACATGCAGTTTTTTGTCCTACGAGCAAGAGTTGTTTTCTGGTAAGACGAGTCACTATTGTGCTCCAATGCCATACACAGTACAAATAGCACTCGCGTCTGTTCCCCGCAAGTACAGTGTATCGGACTGAAGAGGAGCTACTGTTCTTGTTTTTTTCCTAAGCAGAGTTGAACTAGATATGGCCCGTGTGTGTAGAAAGCACAGTTCTTTTGTTCTGAGCAAGCTCACTGTTCGGACCCCATAGGAAACACAGTAGAATAGAAGAGTGCTCTTTTCTCAAAAGCAGAGTGTGTTTCTTGAAAGGCAAGCTAGCATTTGTTTCCCAGTCCTAAATGGAGTTGAATCACATGCAGTTTCTAGTCCTACGAGCAAGAGTTGTTTTCTGGTAAGGAAAGTCACTATTGTGCTCCCATTGCCATACATAGTGCAAATAGCACTCGCGTCTGTTCCCATCAAGTAGAGTGTATCGGACTGAAGAGGAGCTACTATTCTTGTCAGTTTCCTAAGCAGAGTTGAACTAGTTATGGCCCGTGTGTAGGAGGCACAGTTCTTTTGTTCTGAGCAAGCTCACTGTTCTGGCCCTATAGGAAACACAATAGAGTAGAAGAGTGCTCTTTTCCCTAAAGCAGAGTGTGTTTCTTGTAAGTCGAGCTATTGTTTGTTTCCCAGTCCTAAATGGAGTTGAATCACATGCAGTTTCTAATCCTACGAGCAAGAGTTGTTTTATGTTAAGAAGAGTCACTATTGCGCTACCATTGCCATACACAGGACAAATAGCACTGGCGTCTGTTCCCAGCAAGTACAGTGTATTGTACAGAAGAGGATCTACTGTTCTTGTCAGGTTCCTAAGCAGAATTGAACTAGATATGGCCGTGTGTGTAGGAAGCACAGTTCTAATGTTCTGAGCAAGTTCACTCTTCTGGCTCTATAGGAAACACAGTAGAGTAGAAGAGTGCTCTTTTCTCAAAAGCAGAGTGTGTTTCTTGGAAGTCGAGCTAGCGTTTGTTTCCTAGTCCTAAATGGAGTTGAGTCACATGCAGTTTTTTGTCCTACGAGCAAGAGTTGTTTTCTGGTAAGACAAGTCACTATTGTGCTCCAATTGCCATACACAGTGCAAATAGCACTCGCGTCTGTTCCCTGCAAGTACAGTGTATTGGAAGTTAGAGGAGCTATTGTTCTTGTCAGTTTACTAAGCAGAGTTGAACTAGATATGGCCCGTGTGTGTAGGAAGCACAGTTCTTTTGTTCTGAGCAAGCTCACTGTTCGGACCCCATAGGAAACACAGTAGAGTAGAAGAGTGCTCTTTTCTCAAAAGCAGAGTGTGTTTCATGTAAGGCGAGCTAGCATTTGTTTCCCAGTCCTAAATGGAGTTGAATCTCATGCAGTTTCTGGTCTTACGAGCCAGATTTGTTTTTTGATAAGGAAAGTCACTATTGCGCTCCCATTGACATACTCAGTGCAAATAGCACTCGCGTCTGTTCCCAGCAAGTACAGTGTATCGGACTGAAGAGGAGCTACTGTTCTTGTCAGTTTCCTAAGCAGAGTTGAACTAGTTATGGCCCATGTGCAAGAAGCACAGTTCTTTTGTTCTGAGCAAGCTCACTGTTCTGGCCTTATAAGAAACACAATAGAGTAGAAGAGTGCTCTTTTCACTATAGTAGAGTGTGTTTCTTGTAAGGCAAGCTAGCGTTTGTTTCCCAGTCCTAAATGGAGTTGAATCACATGCAGTTTCTAGTCCTACGAGCAAGAGTTGTTTTCTGGTAAGAAGAGTCACTATTGCGCTGCCATTGCCATACACAGGACAAATAGCACTGGCGTCTGTTCCCAGCAAGTATAGTGTATTGGACTGAAGAGGTTCTACTGTTCTTGTCAGGTTCCTAAGCAGACTTGAACTAGATATGGCCGTGTGTGTAGGAAGCACAGTTTTTTTGTTCGGAGCAAGCTCACTGTTCGGAACACATAGGAAACACAGTAGAGTAGAAGAGTGCTCTTTTCTCAAAAGCAGAGTGTGTTTCTTGGAAGTCGAGCAGCGTTTGTTTCCCAGTCCTAAATGGAGTTGAGTCACATGCAGTTTTTTGTCCTACGAGCAAGAGTTGTTTTCAGGTAAGACAAGTCACTATTGTGCTCCAATGCCATACAAAGTGCAAAGAGCACTCGCGTCTGTTCCCCGCAAGTACAGTGTATCGGACTGAAGACGAGCTACTGTTCTTGTTTGTTTCCTAAGCAGAGTTGAACTAGATATGGCCCGTGTGTGTAGAAACCACAGTTCTTTTGTTCTGAGCAAGCTCACTGTTCGGACCCCATAGGAAACACAGTAGAATAGAAGAGTGCTCTTTTCTCAAAGGCAGAGTGTGTTTCTTGAAAGGCAAGCTAGCATTTATTTCCCAATCCTAAATGGAGTTGAATCACATGCAGTTTCTGGTCCTACGAGCAAGAGTTGTTTTCTGGTAAGGAAAGTCACTATTGCTCTCCCATTGCCATACACAGTGCAAATAGCACTCGCGTCTGTTCCCAGCAAGTACAGTGTATCGGACTGAAGAGGAGCTACTGTTCTTGTCAGTTTCCTAAGCAGAGTTGAACTAGATATGGCCCGTGTGTAGGAAGCACAGTTCTTTTGTTCTGAGCAAGCTCACTGTTCTGGCCCTATAGGAAACACAATAGAGTAGAAGAGTGCTCTTTTCCCTAAAGCAGAGTGTGTTTCTTGTAAGTCGAGCTAGCGTTTGTTTCCCAGTCCTAAATGGAGTTGAATCACATGCAGTTTCTAATCCTACGAGCAAGAGTTGTTTTATGGTAAGAAGAGTCACTATTGCGCTGCCATTGCCATACACAGGACAAATAGCACTGGCGTCTGTTCCCAGCAAGTACAGTGTATTGTACAGAAGAGGATCGACTGTTCTTGTCAGGTTCCTAAGCAGAATTGAACTAGATATAGCCGTGTGTGTAGGAAGCACAGTTCTAATGTTCTGAGCAAGTTCACTCTTCTGGCTCTATAGGAAACACAGTAGAGTAGAAGAGTGCTCTTTTCTCAAAAGCAGAGTGTGTTTCTTGGAAGTCGAGCTAGCGTTTGTTTCCTAGTCCTAAATGGAGTTGAGTCACATGCAGTTTTTTGTCCTACGAGCAAGAGTTGTTTTCTGGTAAGACAAGTCACTATTGTGCTCCAATTGCCATACACTGTTCAAATAGCACTCGCGTATGTTCCCTGCAAGTACAGTGTATTGGAAGGAAGAGGAGCTATTGTTCTTGTCAGTTTACTAAGCAGAGTTGAACTAGATATGGCCCGTGTGTGTAGGAAGCACAGTTCTTTTGTTCTGAGCAAGCTCACTGTTCGGACCCCATAGGAAACACAGTAGAGTAGAAGAGTGCTCTTTTCTCAAAAGCAGAGTGTGTTTCATGTAAGACGAGCTAGCATTTGTTTCCCAGTCCTAAATGGAGTTGAATCTCATGCAGTTTCTGGTCTTACGAGCCAGATTTGTTTTCTGATAAGGAAAGTCACTATTGCGCTCCCATTGTCATACACAGTGCAAATAGCACTCGCGTCTGTTCCCAGCAAGTACAGTGTATCGGACTGAAGAGGAGCTACTGTTCTTGTCAGTTTCCTAAGCAGAGTTGAACTAGATATGGCCCGTGTGTGTAGAAAGCACAGTTCGTTTGTTCTGAGCAAGCTCACTGTTCTGGCCCTATAAGAAACACAATAGAGTAGAAGAGTGCTCTTTTCCCTATAGTAGAGTGTGTTTCTTGTAAGGCAAGCTAGCGTTTGTTTCCCAGTCCTAAATGGAGTTGAATCACATGCAGTTTCTGGTCCTACGAGCAAGAGTTTTTTTCTGGTAAGAAGAGTCACTATTGCGCTGCCATTGCCATACACAGAACAAATACCACTGGCGTCTGTTCCCAGCAAGTATAGTGTATTGGACTGAAGAGGTTCTACTGTTCTTGTCAGGTTCCTAAGCAGACTTGAACTAGATATGGCCATGTGTGTAGGAAGCACAGTTTTTTTGTTCTGAGCAAGCTCACTGTTCGGAACACATAGGAAACACAGTAGAGTAGAAGAGCGCTCTTTTCTCAAAAGCAGAGTGTGTTTCTTGGAAGTCGAGCTAGCGTTTGTTTCCCAGTCCTAAATGGAGTTGAATCACATGCAGTTTCTGGTCCTACGAGCAAGAGTTGTTTTCTGGTAAGGAAAGTCAATATTGTGCTCCTATTGCCATCCACAGTACAAATAGCACTCGCGTATTTTCCCAGCAAGTACAGTGTATTGGACTGAAGAGGATCTACTGTTCTTGTCAGTTTCCTAAGCAGAGTTCAACTAGATATGGCCCGTGTGTAGGAAGCACAGTTCTTATGTTCTGTGCAAGCTCACTCTTCTGGCCCTATAGGAAACACAGTAGAGTAGAAGAGTGCTCTTTTCTCTAAAGCCGAGTGTGTTTCTTGTAAGGCGAGCTAGTGTTTGTTTCCCAATCCTAAATGGAGTTGAATCACATGCAGTTTCTGGTCCTACGAGCAAGAGTTGTTTTCTGGTAAGACGAGTCACTATTGTGCTCCCATTGACAAACACAGTGCAAATAGCACTCGCGTCTCTTTCCAGCAAGTACAGTGTATCGGACTAAAGAGGAGCTACTGTTCTTGTCAGTTTTCTAAGCAGAGTTGAACTAGATATGGCCGTGTGAGTAGGAAGCACAGTTTTTTTTTTTCAGCAAGCTCGCTGTTCGGAACACATAGGAAACACAGTAGAGTAGAAGAGTGCTCTTTTCTCAAAAGCAGAGTGTGTTTCTTGGAAGTCGAGCTAGCGTTTGTTTCCCTTTTAAATGGAGTTGAGTCACATGCAGTTTTTTGGCCTACGAGCAAGAGTTGTTTTCTGGTAAGAGAAGTCACTATTGTGCTCCAATGCCATACACAGTGCAAATAGCACTCGTGTCTGTTCCAAGCAAGTACAGTGTATTGGACTGAAGAGGAGCTACTGTTCTTCTCAGTTTCCTAAGCAGAGTTTAACTAGATATGGCCCGTGTGTAGGAAGCACAGTTCTTTTGTTCTGAGCAAGCTCAATGTTCTGGCCCTATAGGAAACACAGTAGAGTAGATGTGTGCTCTTTTATCTAAAGCAGAGTGTGTTTCTTGTAAGGTGAGCTAGCTTTTGTTTGCCAGTCCTAAATGGAGTTGAATCACATGCAGTTTCTGGTCCTACAAGCAAGAGTTGTTTTCTGGTAAGAAGTGTCACTATTGCGCTGCCATTGCCATATACAGGACAAATAGCACTGGCGTCTCTTCCCAGCAAGTACAGTGTATTGGACTGAAGAGGATCTACTGTTCTTGTCAGGTTCCTAAGCAGACTTGAACTAGATATGGCCGTGTGTGTAGGAAGCAAGGCTTTTTGTTCTGAGCAAGCTCAATTTTCGGAACACCTAGGAAACACAGTAGAGTAGAAGAGTGCTCATTTCTCAAAAGCAGAGTGTGTTTCTTGTAAAGCGAGCTAGAGTTTTTTTCCCAGTCCTAAATGGAGTGGAATCACATGTAGTTTCTGGTCCTACGAGCAAGAGTTGTTTTCTGGTAAGTAGAGTCACTATTGCGCTGCCTTTGACATACACAGGACAAATAGCACTGGTGTCTGTTCCCAGCAAGTATAGTGTATTGGACTGAAGAGGATGTACTGTTCTTGTCAGGTTCCTAAGCAGTCTTGAAGTAGATATGGCCGTGTGTGTAGGAAGCACAGTTCTTTTGTTCTGAGCAAGCTCACTGTTCGGACACCATAGGAAACACAGTAGAATAGAAGAGTGCTCTTTTCTCAAAAGCAGAGTGTGTTTCTTGTAAGGCGAGCTAGCATTTGTTTCCCAGTCCTAAATGGAGTTGAATCACATGCAGTTTCTGGTCCTATGAGCAAGAGTTGTTTTCTGGTAAGGAAAGTCACTATTGCGCTCCCATTGCCATACACAATGCAAATAGCACTCGTGTCTGTTCCCAGCAAGTACAGTGTATCGGACTGAAGAGGAGCTACTGTTCTTGTCAGTTTCCTAAGCAGAGTTGAACTAGTTATGGCCCGTGTGCAGGAAGCCTAGTTCTTTTGTTCTGAGCAAGCTCACTGTTCTGGCCCTATAGGAAACACAATAGAGTAGAAGAGTGCTCTTTTCCCTATAGTAGAGTGTGTTTCTTGTAAGGCAAGCTAGTGTTTGTTTCCCAGTCCTAAATGGAGTTGAATCACATGCAGTTTCTAGTCCTACGAGCAAGAGTTGTTTTATGGTAAGAAGAGTCACTATTGCGCTGCCATTGCCATACACAGGACAAATAGCACTGGCGTCTGTTCCCAACAAGTACAGTGTATTGTACAGAAGAGGATCTACTGTTCTTGTCAGGTTCCTAAGCAGAATTGAACTAGATATGGCCGTGTGTGTAGGAAGCACAGTTCTAATGTTCTGAGCAAGTTCACTCTTCTGGCTCTATAGGAAACACAGTAGAGTAGAAGAGTGCTCTTTTCTCAAAAGCAGAGTGTGTTTCTTGGAAGTCGAGCTAGCGTTTGTTTCCTAGTCCTAAATGGAGTTGAGTCACATGCAGTTTTTTGTCCTAAGAGCAAGAGTTGTTTTCTGGTAAGACAAGTCACTATTGTGCTCTAGTTGCCATACACTGTGCAAATAGCTCTCGCGTCTGTTCCCTGCAAGTACAGTGTATTGGAAGGAAGAGGAGCTATTGTTCTTGTCAGTTTCCTAAGCAGAGTTGAACTAGATATGGCCCATGTGTGTAGGAAGCACAGTTCTTTTGTTCTGAGCAAGCTCACTGTTCGGACACCATAGGAAACACAGTAGAGTAGAAGAGTGCTCTTTTCTCAAAAGCAGAGTGTGTTTCATGTAAGGCGAGCTAGCATTTGTTTCCCAGTCCTAAATGGAGTTGAATCTCATGCAGTTTCTGGTCTTACGAGCAAGAGTTGTTTTCTGGTAAGGAAAGTCACTATTGCGCTCCCATTGCCATACACAGTGCAAATAGCACTCGCGTCTGTTCCCAGCAAGTACAGTGTATCGGACTGAAGTGGAGCTACTGTTCTTGTCAGTTTCCTAAGCAGAGTTGAACTAGATTTGGCCCGTGTGTAGGAAGCACAGTTCTTTTGTTCTGAGCAAGCTCACTGTTCTGGCCCTATAGGAAACACAGTAGAGTAGAAGAGTGCTCTTTTATCTAAAGCAGAGTGTGTTTCTTGTAAGGTGAGCTAGCTTTGGTTTCTCAGTCCTAAATGGAGTTGAATCACATGCAGTTTCTGGTCCTACAAGCAAGAGTTGTTTTCTGGTAAGAAGAGTCACTATTGCGCTGCCATTGCCATACACAGGACAAAGAGCACTGGCGTCTGTTCCCAGCAAGTACAGTGTATTGGACTGAAGAGGATCTACTGTTCTTGTCAGGTTCCTAAGCAGACTTGAAGTAGATATGGCCATGTGTGTAGGAAGCACAGTTCTTTTGTTCTGAGCAAGCTCACTGTTCGGACCCCATAGGAAACACAGTAGAGTAGAAGAGTGCTCTTTTCTCAAAAGCAGAGTGTGTTTCTTGTAAGTCGAGCTAGCGTTTGTTTCCCGGTCCTAAATGGAGTTGAGACACATGCAGTTTTTTGTCCTATGAGCAAGAGTTGTTTTCTGGTAAGACGAGTCACTATTGTGCTCCAATGCCATACACAGTGCAAATAGCACTCGCTTCTGTTCCCATCAAGTACAGTGTATCGGACTGAAGAGGATCTACTGTTCTTGTCAGTTTCCTAAGCAGAGTTGAACTAGTTATGGCCCGTGTGTAGGAAGCACAGTTCTTTTGTTCTGAGCAAGCTCACTGTTCTGGCCCTATAGGAAACACAATAGAGTAGAAGAGTGCTCTTTTCCCTAAAGCAGAGTGTGTTTCTTGTAAGTCGAGCTAGCGTTTGTTTCCCAGTCCTAAATGGAGTTGAATCACATGCAGTTTCTAATCCTAGGAGCAAGAGTTGTTTTATGGTAAGAAGAGTCACTATTGCGCTGCCATTGCCATACACAGGACAAATAGCACTGGCGTCTCTTCCCAGCAAGTACAGTGTATTGTACAGAAGAGGATCTACTGTTCTTGTCAGGTTCCTAAGCAGAATTTAACTAGATATGGCCGTGTGTGTAGGAAGCACAGTTCTAATGTTCTGAGCAAGTTCACTCTTCTGGCTCTATAGGATACACAGTAGAGTAGAAGAGTGCTCTTTTCTCAAAAGCAGAGTGTGTTTCTTTTAAGTCGAGCTAGCGTTTGTTTCCTAATCCTAAATGGAGTTGAGTCACATGCAGTTTTTTGTCCTACGAGCAAGAGTTGTTTTCTGGTAAGACAAGTCACTATTGTGCTCCAATTGCCATACACAGTGCAAATAGCACTCGCGTCTGTTCCCTGCAAGTGCAGTGTATTGGAAGGAAGAGGAGCTATTGTTCTTGTCAGTTTACTAAGCAGAGTTGAACTAGATATGGCCCGTGTGTGTAGGAAGTACAGTTCTTTTGTTCTGAGCAAGCTCACTGTTCGGACCCCATAGGAAACACAGTAGAGTAGAAGAGTGCTCTTTTCTCAAAAGCAGAGTGTGTTTCATGTAAGGCGAGCTAGCATTTGTTTCCCAGTCCTAAATGGAGTTGAATCTCATGCAGTTTCTGGTCTTACGAGCCAGATTTGTTTTCTGATAAGGAAAGTCACTATTGCGCTCCCATTGATATACACAGTGCAAATAGCACTCGCGTCTGTTCCCAGCAAGTACAGTGTATCGGACTGAAGAGGAGCTACTGTTCTTGTCAGTTTCCTAAGCAGAGTTGAACTAGTTATGGCCCGTGTGTAGGAAGCACAGTTCTTTTGTTCTGAGCAAGCTCACTGTTCTGGCCCTATAGGAAACACAATAGAGTAGAAGAGTGCTCTTTTCCCTAAAGCAGAGTGTGTTTCTTGTAAGTCGAGCTAGCGTTTGTTTCCCAGTCCTAAATGGAGTTGAATCACATGCAGTTTCTAATCCTACGAGCAAGAGTTGTTTTATGGTAAGAAGAGTCACTATTGCGCTGCCATTGCCATACACAGGACAAATAGCACTGGCGTCTGTTCCCAGCAAGTACTGTGTATTGTACAGAAGAGGATCTACTGTTCTTGTCAGGTTCCTAAGCAGAATTGAACTAGATATGGCCGTGTGTGTAGGAAGCACAGTTCTAATGTTCTGAGCAAGTTCACTCTTCTGGCTCTATAGGAAACACAGTAGAGTAGAAGAGTGCTCTTTTCTCAAAAGCAGAGTGTGTTTCTTGGAAGTCGAGCTAGCGTTTGTTTCCTAGTCCTAAATGGAGTTGAGTCACATGCAGTTTTTTGTCCTACGAGCAAGAGTTGTTTTCTGGTAAGACAAGTCACTATTGTGCTCCAATTGCCATACACAGTGCAAATAGCACTCGCGTCTCTTCTCTGCAAGTACAGTGTATTGGAAGGAAGAGGAGCTATTGTTCTTCTCAGTTTACTAAGCAGAGTTGAACTAGATATGGCCCGTGTGTAGGAAGCACAGTTCTTTTGTTCTGAGCAAGCTCAATGTTCGGACCCCATAGGAAACACAGTAGAGTAGAAGAGTGCTCTTTTCTCAAAAGCAGAGTGTGTTTCATGTAAGGCGAGCTAGCATTTGTTTCCCAGTCCTAAATGGAGTTGAATCTCATGCAGTTTCTGGTCTTACGAGCAAGAGTTGTTTTCTGGTAAGGAAAGTCAATATTGTGCTCCCATTGCCCTACACAAGCCAAATAGCACTCGCGTTTTTTCCCAGCAAGTACAGTGTATTGGACTGAATAGGAGCTACTGTTCTTGTCAGTTTCCTAAGCAGAGTTGAACTAGATATGGTCCGTGTGTGTAGGAAGCACAGTTCTTTTGTTCTGAGCAAGCTCACTTTTGGACCCCTAGGAAACACAGTAGAGTAGAAGAGTGCTCTTTTCTCTAAAGCAGAGTGTGTTTCTTGTAAAGCGAGCTAGAGTTTGTTTCCCAGTCCTAAATGTAGTGGAATCACATGCAGTTTCTGGTCCTACGAGCAAGAGTTGTTTTCTGGTAAGAAGAGTCACTATTGCGCTGCCATTGCCATACACAGGACAAATAGCACTGGCGTCTGTTCCCAGCAAGTACAGTGTATTGGACTGAAGAGGATCTACTGTTCTTGTCAGGTTCCTAACCAGACTTGAACTAGATATGGCCGTGTGTGTAGGAAGCACAGTTTTTTTGTTCTGAGCAAGCTCACTTTTCGGAACACATAGGAAACCCAGTAGAGTAGAAGAATGCTCTTTTCTCAAAAGCAGAGTGTGTTTCTTGGAAGTCGAGCTATCGTTTGTTTACCAGTCCTAAATGGAGTTGAATCACATGCATTTTCTGGTCCTAAGAGCAAGAGTTGTTTTCTGGTAAGGAAAGTCACTATTGTGCTCCCCTTGTCATACATAGTACCAATAGCTCTCACGTCTGCTCCCAGCAAGTACAGGGTATCGGACTGAAGAGGAGCTACTGTTCTTGTCAGTTTCCTAAGCAGAGTTGAACTAGATATGGCCCGTGTGTGTAGGAAGCACAGTTCTTTTGTTCTGAGCAAGCTCACTGTTTGGACCCCATAGGAAACACAGTAGAGTAGAAGAGTGCTCTTTTCTCTAAAGCAGAGTGTGTTTCTTGTAAGGCGAGCTATTGTTTGTTTACCAGTCCTAAATGGAGTTGAATCACATGTAATTCTGGTCCTAAGAGCAAGAGTTGTTTTCTGGTAAGGAAAGTCACTATTGCGCTCCCATTGCAATACACAGTGCAAATAGCTCTCGCGTCTGTTCCCAGCAAGTACAGTGTATCGGACTGAAGAGGAGCTACTGTTCTTGTCAGTTTCCTAAGCAGAGTTGAACTAGATATAGCCCGTGTGTAGGAAGCACAGTTCTTATGTTCTGAGCAAGCTCACTGTTTTGGCCCTACAGGAAACACAGTAGAGTAGAAGAGTGCTCTTTTCTCAAAAGCAGAGTGTGTTTTTGTAAGGCGAGCTAGCGTTTGTTTATTAGTCCTAAATGGAGTTGAAACACATGCAGTTTCTGGTCATACGAACAAGAATTGTTTTCTGGTAAGGAAAGTCACTATTGCGCTCCCATTGCCCTACACAAGACAAATAGCACTCGCGTCTTTTCCCAGCAAGTACAGTGTATTGGACTGAATAGGAGCTACTGTTCTTGTCAGTTTACTAAGCAGAGTTGACCGAGGTATGGTCCGTGTGTGTAGGAAGCATAGTTCTTTTATTCTGAACAAGCTCACTGTTTGGACCCCATAGGAAACACAGTAGAGTAGAAGAGTGCTCTTCTCTAAAGCAGAGTGTGTTTCTTGTAAGGCGAGCTAGCGTTTGTTTCCCAGTTCTAAATGGAGTTGAGTCACATGCTTTTTTTTGTCCTATGAGCAAGAGTTGTTTTCTGGTAAGACGAGACACTATTGTGCTCCAATTGCTATACACAGTGCAAATAGCCCTCCCGTCTGTTCCCTGCAAGTAAAGTGTATTGGACTGAAGAGGAGCTACTGTTCTTGTCAGGTTCCTAAGCAGACTTGAACGAGATATGGCCGTGTGTGTAGGAAGCACAGTTTTTTTGTTCTGAGCAAGCTCACTGTTCGGACTCCATAGGAAACACAGTAGAGTAAAAGAGTGCTCTTTTCTCAAAAGCAGAGTGTGTTTCTTGTAAAGCGAGCTAGAGTTTGTTTCCCAGTCCTAAATGGAGTTGAATCACATGCAGTTTCTGGTCCTATGAGCAAGAGTTGTTTTCTGGTAAGAAGAGTCACTATTGCGCTGCCATTGCGCAACACAGGACAAATAGCACTGGCGTCTGTTCCCAGTAAGTAGAGTGTATTGGACTGAAGAGGATCTACTGTTCTTGTCAGGTTCCTAAGCAGACTTGAACGAGATATGGCCGTGAGTGTAGGAAGCACAGTTTTTTTGTTCTGAGCAAGCTCACTGTTTGGACCCCATAGGAAACACAGTAGAGTAGAAGAGTGCTCTTTTCTCAAAAGCAGAGTGTGTTTCTTGGAAGTCGAGCTAGCGTTTGTTTCCCAGTCCTAAATGGAGTTGAGTCACATGCAGTTTTTTGTCCTACGAGCAAGAGTTGTTTTCTGGTAAGACAAGTCACTATTGTGCTCCAATTGCCATACACAGTGCAAATAGCACTCGCGTCTGTTCCCCGCAAGTACAGTGTATTCGACTGAAGGGGAGCTACTGTTCTTGTTTTTTTCCTAAGCAGAGTTGAACTAGATATATGGCCCCTGTGTGTAGGAAGCACAGTTCTTTTGTTCTTAGCAAGCTCACTGTTTGGACCCCATAGGAAACACAGTAGAGTAGAAGAGTGCACTTTTCTCAAAAGAAGAGTGTGTTTCATGTAAGGCGAGCTAGCATTTGTTTCCCAGTCCTAAATGGAGTTGAATCACATGCAGTTTCTGGTCCTACGAGCAAGAGTTGTTTTCTGGTAAGGAAAGTCACTATTGCGCTCCCATTGCCATACACAGTGCAAATAGCACTCGCGTCTGTTCTCAGCAAGTACAGTGTATCGAACTGAAGAGGAGCTACTGTTCTTGTCAGTTTCCTAAGCAGAGTTGAACTAGATATGGCCCGTGTGTGTAGGAAGCACAGTTCTTTTGTTCTGAGCAAGCTCACTGTTCTGGCCCTACAGGAAACACAGTAGAGTAGATGAGTGCTCTTTTCTATAAAGCAGAGTGTGTTTCTTGTAAGGCCAGCTCGCGTTTGTTTCCCAGTCCTAAATGGAGTTGAGTCACAGACAGTTTTTGGTCCTACGAGCAAGAGTTGTTTTCTGGTAAGAAGAGTCACTATTGCACTCTAAATGCCATACACAGTGCAAATAGCACTCGCGTCGGTTCCCAGCAAGTACAGTGTATTGGACTGAATAGGAGCTACTGTTCTTGTCAGTTTCCTAAGCAGAGTTGAACTAGATATGGTCCATGTGTGTAGGAAGCACAGTTCTTTTGTTCTGACCAAGCTCACTGTTTGGACCCCATAGGAAACACAGTAGAGTAGAAGAGTGCTCTTTTCTCAAAAGCAGAGTGTGTTTCTTGTAAGGCGAGCTAGCGTTTGTGTCCCAGTCCTAAATGGAGGGGAATCCATGCAGTTTGTGGTCCTACGAGCAAGAGTTGTTTTATGGTAAGAATAGTCACTATTGCACTGCCATTGCCATATACAGGACAAATAGCACTGGCGTCTGTTCCCAGCAAGTACAGTGTATTGGACTGAAGAGGATCTACTGCTCTGGTCAGGTTCCTAAGCAGAATTGAACTAGATATGGCCGTGTGTGTAGGAAGCACAGTTCTTTTGTTCTGAGCAAGCTCACTGTTTGGACCCCATAGGAAACACAGTAGAGTAGAAGAGTGCTCTTTTCTCAAAAGCAGAGTGTGTTTCTTGTAAGGCGAGCTAACGTTTGTTTCCCAGTACTAAATGGAGTTGAATCACATACAGTTTCTGGTCCTACGAATAAGAGTTGTTTTCTGGTAAGGAAAGTCACTATTGCGCTCACATTGCCAAACACAGGGCAAATAGCACTCGCGTCTTTTCCCAGCAAGTACAGTGTATTGGACTGAATAGGAGCTACTGTTCTTGTCAGTTTCCTAAGCAGAGTTGAATTAGATATGGACCATGTGTGTAGGAAGGACAGTTCTTTTCTTCTGAGCAAGCTCACTGTTTGGACCCCATAGGAAACACAGTAGAGTAGAAGAGTGCTCTTTTCTCAAAAGCAGAGTGTGTTTCTTGTAAGGCGAGCTAGCGTTTGTTTCCCAGTCCTAAATGGAGTGGAATCACATGCAGTTTGTGGTCTTACGAGCAAGAGTTGTTTTATGGTAAGAATAGTCACTATTGCGCTGCCATTGCCATATACAGGAGAAATAGCACTGGCGTCTGTTCCCAGCAAGTACAGTGTATCGGACTGAAGAGGATCTACTGCTCTGGTCAGGTTCCTTAGCAGAATTGAACTAGTTATGG
This sequence comes from Peromyscus eremicus, assembly GCF_949786415.1. Taxonomy (NCBI): domain Eukaryota; kingdom Metazoa; phylum Chordata; class Mammalia; order Rodentia; family Cricetidae; genus Peromyscus; species Peromyscus eremicus. The sequence goes on along the minus strand of NW_026737508.1, from coordinate 16,685 downwards.
CCGTGTGTGTAGGAAGCACAGTTCTTTTGTTCTGAGCAAGCTCACTGTTCGGAACACATAGGACACACAGTAGAGTAGAAGAGTGCTCTTTTCTCTAAAGCAGAGTGTGTTTCTTGTAAGGCAAGCTAGCGTTTGTGTCCCAGTCCTAAATGGAGTTGAATCCCATGCAGTTTCTGGTACTACGAGCAAGAGTTGTTTTCTGGTAAGAAGAGTCACTATTGCGCTGCCATTGCCATACACAGGACAAATAGCACTGGCGTCTGTTCCCAGCAAGTACAGTGTATTGTAATGAAGAGGATCTACTGTACTTCTCAGGTTCCTAAGCAGAATTGAACTAGATATGGCCGTGTGTGTAGGAAGCACAGTTCTTATGTTCTGAGCAAGTTCACTCTTCTGGCCCTATAGGATACACAGTAGAGTAGAAGAGTGCTTATTTCTCAAAAGCAGAGTGTGTTTTTGTAAGGCGAGCTAGCGTTTGTTTCCCAGTCCTAAATGGAGTTGAATCATATGCAGTTTCTGGTCCTATGAACAAGAATTGTTTTCTGGTAAGGAAAGTCACTATTGTGCTCCCATTGCCCTACACAAGGCAAATAGCGCTCGCGTCTTTTCCCAGCAAGTACAGTGTATTGGACTGAATAGGAGCTACTGTTCTTGTCAGTTTATTAAACAGAGTTTAACTAGATATGGTCCGTGTTTGTAGGAAGCACAGTTCTTTTGTTCTGAGCAAGCTCACTGTTTGGACCCCATAGGAAACACAGTAGAATAGAAGAGTGCTCTTTTCTCTAAAGCAGAGTGTGTTTCTTGTAAGGCGAGCTACCGTTTGTTTCCCAGTCCTAAATGGAGTGGAATAACATGCAGTTTCTGGTCCTACGAGCAAGAGTTGTTGTCTGGTAAGGAAAGTCACCATTGTGCTCCCATTGCCATACACAGTGCAAATAGCACTCGCGTCTGTTCCCCGCAAGTAAAGTGTATTGTACTGAAGAGGATCTACTGTTCTTGTCAGTTTTCTAAGCAGAGTTGAACTAGATATGGCCGTGTGTGTAGGAAGCACAGTTTTTTTTGTTCTGAGCAAGCTCACTTTTCGGAACACATAGGAAACACAGTAGAGTAGAAGAGTGCTCTTTTCTCAAAAGCAGAGTGTGTTTCATGTGAGGTGAGCTAGCTTTTGTTTCCCAGTCCTAAATGGAGTTGAATCACATGCAGTTTCTGGTCCTACGAGCAAGAGTTGTTTTCTGGTAAGAGAGTCACTATTGTGCTGCCATTGCCATACACAGGACAAATAGCACTGGTGTCTGTTCCCAGCAAGTACAGTGTATTGGACTGAAGAGGATCTACTGTTCTTGTCAGGTTCCTAAGCAGAATTGAACTAGTTATGGCCGTGTGTGTAGGAAGCACCGTTCTTATGTTCTGAGCAAGCTCACTGTTCTGGCCCTATAGGAAACACAGTAGAGTAGAAGAGTGCTCTTTTCTCAAAAGCAGAATGTGTTTTTGTAAGGCGAGCTAGCGTTTGTTTCCTAGTCCTAAATGGAGTTGAATCACATGCAGTTTCTGGTCCTACGAACAAGAGATTTTTTCTGGTAAGGAAAGTCACTATTGTGCTCCCATTGCCCTACACAAGCCAAATAGCACTCGCGTTTTTTCCCAGCAAGTACAGTGTATTTAACTGAATAGGAGCTACTGTTCTTGTCAGTTTCCTAAGCAGAGTTGAACTAGATATGGTCCCTGTGTGTAGGAAGCCACAGTTCTTTTGTTCTGAGCAAGCTCACATTTGGACCCCATAGGAAACACAGTAGAGTAGAAGAGTGCTCTTTTCTCTAAAGCAGAGTGTGTTTCTTGTAAAGCGAGCTAGAGTTTGTTTCCGAGTCCTAAATGTAGTGGAATCACATGCAGTTTCTGGTCCTACGAACAAGAGTTGTTTTCTGGTAAGAAGAGTCACTATTGCGCTGCCATTGCCATACACAGGACAAATAGCACTGGCGTCTGTTCCCAGCAAGTACAGTGTATTGGACTGAAGAGGATCTACTGTTCTTGTCAGGTTCCTAACCAGACTTGAACTAGATATGGCCGTGTGTGTAGGAAGCACAGTTTTTTTGTTCTGAGCAAGCTCACTTTTCGGAACACATAGGAAACCCAGTAGAGTAGAAGAGTGCTCTTTTCTCAAAAGCAGAGTGTGTTTCTTGGAAGTCGAGCTATCGTTTGTTTACCAGTCCTAAATGGAGTTGAATCACATGCATTTTCTGGTCCTAAGAGCAAGAGTTGTTTTCTGGTAAGGAAAGTCACTATTGTGCTCCCCTTGTCATACATAGTACCAATAGCTCTCACGTCTGTTCCCAGCAAGTACAGGGTATCGGACTGAAGAGGAGCTACTGTTCTTGTCAGTTTCCTAAGCAGAGTTGAACCAGATATGGCCCGTGTGTGTAGGAAGCACAGTTCTTTTGTTCTGAGCAAGCTCACTGTTTGGACCCCATAGGAAACACAGTAGAGTAGAAGAGTGCTCTTTTCTCTAAAGCAGAGTGTGTTTCTTGTAAGGCGAGCTATCGTTTGTTTACCAGTCCTAAATGGAGTTGAATCACATGTAATTCTGGTCCTAAGAGCAAGAGTTGTTTTCTGGTAAGGAAAGTCACTATTGCGCTCCCATTGCAATACACAGTGCAAATAGCTCTCGCGTCTGTTCCCAGCAAGTACAGTGTATCGGACTGAAGAGGAGCTACTGTTCTTGTCAGTTTCCTAAGCAGAGTTGAACTAGATATAGCCCGTGTGTAGGAAGCACAGTTCTTATGTTCTGAGCAAGCTCACTGTTTTGGCCCTACAGGAAACACAGTAGAGTAGAAGAGTGCTCTTTTCTCAAAAGCAGAGTGTGTTTTTGTAAGGCGAGCTAGCGTTTGTTTCCTAGTCCTAAATGGAGTTGAAACACATGCAGTTTCTGGTCATACGAACAAGAATTGTTTTCTGGTAAGGAAAGTCACTATTGCGCTCCCATTGCCCTACACAAGACAAATAGCACTCGCGTCTTTTCCCAGCAAGTACAGTGTATTGGACTGAATAGGAGCTACTGTTCTTGTCAGTTTACTAAGCAGAGTTGAACTAGGTATGGTCCGTGTGTGTAGGAAGCATAGTTCTTTTGTTCTGAACAAGCTCACTGTTTGGACCCCATAGGAAACACAGTAGAGTAGAAGAGTGCTCTTCTCTAAAGCAGAGTGTGTTTCTTGTAAGGCGAGCTAGCGTTTGTTTCCCAGTTCTAAATGGAGTTGAGTCACATGCTTTTTTTTGTCCTATGAGCAAGAGTTGTTTTCTGGTAAGACGAGACACTATTGTGCTCCAATTGCTATACACAGTGCAAATAGCCCTCCCGTCTGTTCCCTGCAAGTAAAGTGTATTGGACTGAAGAGGAGCTACTGTTCTTGTCAGGTTCCTAAGCAGACTTGAACGAGATATGGCCGTGTGTGTAGGAAGCACAGTTTTTTTGTTCTGAGCAAGCTCACTGTTCGGACTCCATAGGAAACACAGTAGAGTAAAAGAGTGCTCTTTTCTCAAAAGCAGAGTGTGTTTCTTGTAAAGCGAGCTAGAGTTTGTTTCCCAGTCCTAAATGGAGTTGAATCACATGCAGTTTCTGGTCCTATGAGCAAGAGTTGTTTTCTGGTAAGAAGAGTCACTATTGCGCTGCCATTGCGCAACACAGGACAAATAGCACTGGCGTCTGTTCCCAGTAAGTAGAGTGTATTGGACTGAAGAGGATCTACTGTTCTTGTCAGGTTCCTAAGAAGACTTGAACGAGATATGGCCGTGAGTGTAGGAAGCACAGTTTTTTTGTTCTGAGCAAGCTCACTGTTTGGACCCCATAGGAAACACAGTAGAGTAGAAGAGTGCTCTTTTCTCAAAAGCAGAGTGTGTTTCTTGGAAGTCGAGCTAGCGTTTGTTTCCCAGTCCTAAATGGAGTTGAGTCACATGCAGTTTTTTGTCCTACGAGCAAGAGTTGTTTTCTGGTAAGACAAGTCACTATTGTGCTCCAATTGCCATACACAGTGCAAATAGCACTCGCGTCTGTTCCCCGCAAGTACAGTGTATTCGACTGAAGGGGAGCTACTGTTCTTGTTTTTTTCCTAAGCAGAGTTGAACTAGATATATGGCCCCTGTGTGTAGGAAGCACAGTTCTTTTGTTCTTAGCAAGCTCACTGTTTGGACCCCATAGGAAACACAGTAGAGTAGAAGAGTGCACTTTTCTCAAAAGAAGAGTGTGTTTCATGTAAGGCGAGCTAGCATTTGTTTCCCAGTCCTAAATGGAGTTGAATCACATGCAGTTTCTGGTCCTACGAGCAAGAGTTGTTTTCTGGTAAGGAAAGTCACTATTGCGCTCCCATTGCCATACACAGTGCAAATAGCACTCGCGTCTGTTCTCAGCAAGTACAGTGTATCGAACTGAAGAGGAGCTACTGTTCTTGTCAGTTTCCTAAGCAGAGTTGAACTAGATATGGCCCGTGTGTGTAGGAAGCACAGTTCTTTTGTTCTGAGCAAGCTCACTGTTCTGGCCCTACAGGAAACACAGTAGAGTAGATGAGTGCTCTTTTCTATAAAGCAGAGTGTGTTTCTTGTAAGGCCAGCTCGCGTTTGTTTCCCAGTCTTAAATGGAGTTGAGTCACAGACAGTTTTTGTTCCTACGAGCAAGAGTTGTTTTCTGGTAAGAAGAGTCACTATTGCACTCTAAATGCCATACACAGTGCAAATAGCACTCGCGTCTGTTCCCAGCAAGTACAGTGTATGGGACTGAAGAGGATCTACTGTTCTTGTCAGGTTCCTAAGCAGAATTGAACTAGATATGGCCGTGTGTGTAGGAAGCACAGTTCTTATGTTTTGAGCATGCTCACTGTTCAGACACCATAGGAAATACAGTAGAGTAGAAGAGTGCTCTTTTCTCAAAAGCAGAGTGTGTTTCTTGTAAGGCGAGCTAGCGTTTGTTTCCCAGGCCTAAATGGAGTTGAATCACATGCAGTTTCTGGTCCTAAGAGCAAGAGTTGTTTTCTGGTAAGGAAAGTCACTATTGCGCTCCCCTTGATACATAGTGCAAATAGCTCTCGCGTCTGTTCCCAGCAAGTACAGTGTATCGGACTGAAGAGGAGCTACTGTTCTTGTCAGTTTCCTAAGCAGAGTTGAACTAGATATGGCCCGTGTGTGTAGGAAGCACCGTTCTTATGTTCTGAGCAAGCTCACTGTTCGGACACCATAGGAAACACAGTAGAGTAGAAGAGTGCTCTTTTCTCAAAAGCAGAGTGTGTTTTTGTAAGGCGAGCAAGCGTTTGTTTCCTAGTCCTAAATGGAGTTGAATCTCATGCAGTTACTGGTCTTACGAGCAAGAGTTGTTTTCTGGTAAGGAAAGTCACTATTGCGCTCCCATTGACATACACAGTGCAAATAGCACTCGCGTCTGTTCCCAGCAAGTACAGTGTATCGGACTGAAGAGGTGCTACTGTTCTTGTCAGTTTCCTAAGCAGAGTTGAACTAGATATGGCCCGTGTGTAGGAAGCACAGTTCTTTTGTTCTGAGCAAGCTCACTGTTCTGGCCCTATAGGAAACACAGTAGAGTAGAAGAGTGCTCTTTTCTCAAAAGCAGAGTGTGTTTCTTGTAAAGCGAGATAGAGTTTGTTTGCCAGTCCTAAATGGAGTTGAATCACATGCAGTTTCTGGTCCTACGAGCAAGAGTTGTTTTCTGGTAAGAAGAGTCACTATTGCGCTGCCATTGCCCTACACAGGACAAATAGCACTCGCGTCTGTTCTCAGCAAGTACAGTGTATCGAACTGAAGAGGAGCTACTGTTCTTGTCAGTTTCCTAAGCAGAGTTGAACTAGATATGGCCCGTGTGTGTAGGAAGCACAGTTCTTTTGTTCTGAGCAAGCTCACTGTTCTGTCCCTACAGGAAACACAGTAGAGTAGATGAGTGCTCTTTTCTCTAAAGCAAAGTGTGTTTCTTGTAAGGCCAGCTCCCGTTTGTTTCCCAGTCTTAAATGGAGTTGAGTCACAGACAGTTTTTGGTCCTACGAGCAAGAGTTGTTTTCTGGTAAGAAGAGTCACTATTGCACTCTAAATGCCATACACAGTGCAAATAGCTCTCGCGTCTGTTCCCAGCAAGTACAGTGTATTGGACTGAATAGGAGCTACTGTTCTTGTCAGTTTCCTAAGCAGAGTTGAACTAGATATGGACCATGTGTGTAGGAAGCACAGTTCTTTTGTTCTGAGCAAGCTCACTGTTTGGACCCCATAGGAAACACAGTAGAGTAGAAGAGTGCTCTTTTCTCAAAAGCAGAGTGTGTTTCTTGTAAGGCGAGCTAGCGTTTGTTTCCCAGTCCTAAATGGAGTTGAATCACATGCAGTTTCTTGTCCTAAGAGCAAGAGTTGTTTTATGAAAAGAAGAGTCACTATTGCCCTGCCATTGCCATACACAGTACAAATAGCACTGGCGTCTGTTCCCAGCAAGTACAGTGTATTGGACTGAAGAGGATCTACTGTTCTTGTCAGGTTCCTAAGCAGAATTGAACTAGATATGGCCGTGTGTGTAGGAAGCACAGTTCTTATGTTTTGAGCATGCTCACTGTTCGGACACCATAGGAAATACAGTAGAGTAGAAGAGTGCTCTTTTCCCAAAAGCAGAGTGTGTTTCTTGTAAGGCGAGCTAGCATTTGTTTCCCAGTCCTAAGTGGAGTTGAATCACATGCAGTTTCTGGTCCTACGAGCAAGAGTTGTTTTCTGGTAAGGAAAGTCACTATTGCGCTCCCATTGCCATACACAGTGCAAATAGCACTCGCGTCTGTTCTCAGCAAGTACAGTGTATCGAACTGAAGAGGAGCTACTGTTCTTGTCAGTTTCCTAAGCAGAGTTGAACTAGATATGGCCCGTGTGTGTAGGAAGCACAGTTCTTTTGTTCTGAGCAAGCTCACTGTTCTGTCCCTACAGAAAACACAGTAGAGTAGATGAGTGCTCTTTTCTCTAAAGCAGAGTGTGTTTTTTGTAAGGCCAGCTCGCGTTTGTTTCCCAGTCTTAAATGGAGTTGAGTCACAGACAGTTTTTGGTCCTACGAGCAAGAGTTGTTTTCTGGTAAGAAGAGTCACTATTGCACTCTAAATGCCATACACAGTGCAAATAGCACTCGCGTCTGTTCCCAGCAAGTACAGTGTATGGGACTGAAGAGGATCTACTGTTCTTGTCAGGTTCCTAAGCAGAATTGAACTAGATATGGCCGTGTGTGTAGGAAGCACTGTTCTTATGTTTTGAGCATGCTCACTGTTCAGACACCATAGGAAATACAGTAGAGTAGAAGAGTGCTCTTTTCTCAAAAGCAGAGTGTGTTTCTTGTAAGGCGAGCTAGCGTTTGTTTCCCAGTCCTAAATGGAGTTGAATCACATGCAGTTTCTGGTCCTAAGAGCAAGAGTTGTTTTCTGGTAAGGAAAGTCACTATTGCGCTCCCCTTGATACATAGTGCAAATAGCTCTCGCGTCTGTTCCCAGCAAGTACAGTGTATCGGACTGAAGAGGAGCTACTGTTCTTGTCAGTTTCCTAAGCAGAGTTGAACTAGATATGGCCCGTGTGTGTAGGAAGCACCGTTGTTATGTTCTGAGCAAGCTCACTGTTCTGGCCCTATAGGAAACACAGTAGAGTAGAAGAGTGCTCTTTTCTCAAAAGCAGAGTGTGTTTTTGTAAGGCGAGCAAGCGTTTGTTTCCTAGTCCTAAATGGAGTTGAATCACATGCAGTTTCTGGTCCTACGAACAAGAGTTGTTTTCTGGTAAGAAAAGTCACTATTGCGCTCCCATTGACCTACACAAGGCAAATAGCACTTGCGTCTTTTCCCAGCAAGTACAGTGTATTGGACTGAATAGGAGCTACTGTTCTTGTCAGTTTCCTAAGCAGAGTTGAACTAGATATGGTCCGTGTGTGTAGGAAGCACAGTTCTTTTGTTCTGAGCAAGCTCACTGTTTGGACCCCATAGGAAACACAGTAGAGTAGAAGAGTGCTCTTTTCTCTAAAGCAGAGTGTGTTTCTTGTAAGGCGAGCTAGAGTTTTTTTCCCAGTTCTAAATGGAGTTGAGTCACATGCAGTTTTTTGTCCTACGAGCAAGAGTTGTTTTCTGGTAAGACGAGTCACTGTTGTGCTCCAATTGCCATACACAGTGCAAATAGCACTCGCGTCTGTTCCCCGCAAGTACAGTGTATTGGACTAAAGAGGAGCTACTGTTCTTGTCAGTTTCCTAAGCAGAGTTGAACTAGATATGGCCCGTGTGTGTAGGAAGCACAGTTCTTTCGTTCTGAGCAAGCTCACTGTTCGGACCCCATAGGAAACACAGTAGAGTAGAAGAGTGCTCTTTTCTCAAAAGCAGAGTGTGTTTCATGTAAGGCGAGCTAGCATTTGTTTCCCAGTCCTAAATGGAGTTGAATCACATGCAGTTTCTCATCCTACGAGCAAGAGTTGTTTTCTGGTAAGGAAAGTCACTATTGCGCTCCCATTGCCATACACAGTGCAAATAGCACTCGCGTCTGTTCTCAGCAAGTACAGTGTATCGGACTGAAGAGGAGCTACTGTTCTTGTCAGTTTCCTAAGCAGAGTTGAACTAGATATGGACCGTGTGTGTAGGAAGTACAGTTCTTTTGTTCTGAGCAAGCTCACTGTTCTGTCCCTACAGGAAACACAGTAGAGTAGATAAGTGCTCTTTTCTCTAAAGCAGAGTGTGTTTCTTGTAAGGCCAGCTCGCGTTTGTTTCCCAGTCCTAAATGGAGTTGAGTCACAGACAGTTTTTGGTCCTACGAGCAAGAGTTGTTTTCTGGTAAGAAGAGTCACTATTGCACTCTAAATGCCATACACAGTGCAAATAGCACTCGCGTCTGTTACCAGCAAGTACAGTGTATTGGACTGATTAGGAGCTACTGTTCTTGTCAGTTTGCAAAGCAGAGTTGAACTAGATAGGTTCCATGTGTGTAGGAAGCACAGTTCTTTTGTTCTGACCAAGCTCACTGTTTGGACCCCATAGGAAACACAGTAGAGTAGAAGAGTGCTCTTTTCTCAAAAGCAGAGTGTGTTTCTTGTAAGGCGAGCTAGCGTTTGTTTCCCAGTCCTAAATGGAGTGGAATCACATGCAGTTTGTGGTCCTACGAGCAAGAGTTGTTTTATGGTAAGAATAGTCACTATTGCGCTGCCATTGCCATATACAGGACAAATAGCACTGGCGTCTGTTCCCAGCAAGTACAGTGTATTGGACTGAAGAGGATCTACTGCTCTGGTCAGGATCCTAAGCAGAATTGAACTAGATATGGCCGTGTGTGTAGGAAGCACAGTTCTTTTGTTCTGAGCAAGCTCACTGTTCGGACCCCATAGGAAACACAGTAGAGTAGAAGAGTGCTCTTTTCTCAAAAGCAGAGTGTGTTTCTTGTAAGGCGAGCTAGCGTTTGTTTCACAGTCCTAAATGGAGTTTAATCACATGCAGTTTCTTGTCCTAAGAGCAAGAGTTGTTTTATGGTAAGAAGAGTCACTATTGCGCTGCCATTGCCATACACAGTACAAATAGCACTGGCATCTGTTCCCAGCAAGTACAGTGCATTGGACTGAAGAGGATCTACTGTTCTTGTCAGGTTCCTAAGCAGACTTGAACTAGATATGCCCGTGTGTGTAGGAAGCACAGTTCTTATGTTCTGAGCAAGCTCACTGTTCGGACACCATAGGAAATACAGTAGAGTAGAAGAGTGCTCTTTTCTCAAAAAAAGAGTGTGTTTCTTGTAAGGCGAGCTAGAGTTTGTTTCCCAGTCTTAAATGGAGTTGAATTCACATGCAGTTTCTGGTCCTAAGAGCAAGAGTTGTTTTCTGGTAAGGAAAGTCACTATTGCGCTCCCCTTGATACATAGTGCAAATAGCTCTCGCGTCTGTTCCCAGCAAGTACAGTGTATCGGACTGAAGAGGAGCTGCTGTTCTTGTCAGTTTCCTAAGCAGAGTTGAACTAGATATGGCCCGTGTGTGTAGGAAGCACCGTTCTTATGTTCTGAGCAAGCTCACTGTTCTGGCCCTATAGTAAACACAGTAGAGTAGAAGAGTGCTCTTTTCTCAAAAGCAGAGTGTGTTTTTGTAAGGCGAGCAAGCGTTTGTTTCCTAGTCCTAAATGGAGTTGAATCACATGCAGTTTCTGGTCCTACGAACAAGAGTTTTTTTCTGGTAAGAAAAGTCACTATTGCGCTCCCTTTGCCCTACACAAGGCAAACAGCACTTGCGTCTTTTTCCAGCAAGTACAGTGTATTGGACTGAATAGGAGCTACTCTTCTTGTCAGTTTCCTAAGCAGAGTTGAACTAGATATGGTCCGTGTGTGTAGGAAGCACAGTTCTTTTGTTCTGAGCAAGCTCACTGTTTGGACCCCATAGGAATCACAGTAGAGTAGAAGAGTGCTCTTTTCTCTAAAGCAGAGTGTGTTTCTTGTAAGGCGAGCTAGCGTTTGTTTCCCAGTTCTAAATGGAGTTGAGTCACATGCAGTTTTTTGTCCTACAAGCAATAGTTGTTTTCTGGTAAGACGAGTCACTGTTGTGCTCCAATTGCCATACACACTGCAAATAGCACTCGCGTCTGTTCCCCGCAAGTACAGTGTATTGGACTGAAGAGGAGCTACTGTTATTGTCAGTTTCCTAAGCAGAGTTGAACTAGATATGGCCCGTGTGTGTAGGAAGCACAGTTCTTTTGTTCTGAGCAAGCTCACTGTTCGGACCCCATAGGAAACACAGTAGAGTAGAAGAGTGCTCTTTTCTCAAAAGCAGAGTGTGTTTCATGTAAGGCGAGCTAGCACTTGTTTCCCATTCCTAAATGGAGTTGAATCACATGCAGTTTCTAGACCTATGAGCAAGAGTTGTTTTCTGGTAGGGAAAGTCACTATTGTGCTCCCATTGCCATACACAGTGCAAATAGCACTCGTGTCTGTATCGGACTGAACAGGAGCTACTGTTCTTGTCAGTTTCCTAAGCAGAGTTGAACTAGTTATGGCCCGTGTGTAGGAAGCACAGTTCCTTTGTTTTGAGCAAGCTCACTGTTATGGCCCTATAGGAAACACAGTAGAGTAGAAGAGTGCTCTTTTCTCTAAAGCAGTGTGTGTTTCTTGTAAGGCGAGCTAGCGTTTGTTTCCCAGTCCTAAATGGAGTTGAATCACAGGCAGTTTCTAATCCTAAGAGCATGTGTTGTTTTATGGTAAGAAGAGTCACTATTGCACTGCCATTGCCATACACAGGACAAATAGCACTGGCGTCTCTTCCCAGCAAGTATAGTTTATTGGACTGAAGAGGATCTACTGTTCTTGTAAGGTTCCTAATCAGTATTGAACTAGATATGGCCGTGTGTGTAGAAAGCACAGTTCTTTTGTTCTGAGCAAGCTCACTGTTCGGACACCATAGGAAACACAGTAGAGTAGAAGAGTGCTCTTTTTTCAAAAGCAGAGTGTGTTTCTTGTAAGGCGAGCTAGCGTTTGTTTCCCAGTCCTAAATGGAGTTGAATCACATGCAGTTTCTGGTCCTAAGAGCAAGAGTTGTTTTCTGGTAAGGAAAGTCACTATTGTGCTCCCCTTGCTATACATAGTGCAAATAGCTCTCGCGTCTGTTCCCAGCAAGTACAGTGTATCGGACTGAAGAGGAGCTACTGTTCTTGTCAGTTTCCTAAGCAGAGTGGAACTAGATATGGCCCGTGTGTAGGAAGCACAGTTCTTATGTTCTGAGCAAGCTCACTGTTCTGGCCCTACAGGAAACACAGTAGAGTAGAAGAGTGCTCTTTTCTCAAAAGCAGAGTGTGTTTCTTGTAAAGCGAGATAGAGTTTGTTTCCCAGTCCTAAATGGAGTTGAATCACATGCAGTTTCTGGTCCTAAGAGCAAGAGATGTTTTCTGGTAAGAAGAGACACTATTGCCCTGCCATTGCCCTACACAGGACAAATAGCACTGGCGTCTGTTCCCAGCAAGTACAGTGTATTGGACTGAAGAGGATCTACTGTTCTTGTCAGGTTCCTAAGCAGACTTGAACTAGATATGGCCGTGTGTGTAGGAAGCACAGTTCTTATGTTCTGAGCAAGCTCACTGTTCGGACACCATAGGAAATACTGTAGAGTAGAAGAGTGCTCTTTTCTCAAAAAAAGAGTGTGTTTCTTGTAAGAAGAGCTAGAGTTTGTTTCCCAGTCCTAAATGGAGTTGAATCACATGCAGTTTCTGGTCCTAAGAGCAAGAGTTGTTTTCTGGTAAGGAAAGTCACTATTGCGCTCCCCTTGATACATAGTGCAAATAGCTCTCGCGTCTGTTCCCAGCAAGTACAGTGTATCGGACTGAAGAGGAGCTACTGTTCTTGTCAGTTTCCTAAGCAGAGTTGAACTAGATATGGCCCGTGTGTGTAGGAAGCACTGTACTTATGTTCTGAGCAAGCTCACTGTTCTGGCCCTATAGGAAACACAGTAGAGTAGAAGAGTGCTCTTTTCTCAAAAGCAGAGTGTGTTTTTGTAAGGCGAGCAAGTGTTTGTTTCCTAGTCCTAAATGGAGTTGAATCACATGCAGTTTCTGGTCCTACGAACAAGAGTTTTTTTCTGGTAAGAAAAGTCTCTATTGCGCTCCCATTGCCCTACACAAGGCAAATAGCACTTGCGTCTTTTCCCAGCAAGTACAGTGTATTGGACTGAATAGGAGCTACTGTTCTTGTCAGTTTCCTAAGCAGAGTTGAACTAGATATGGTCCTTGTGTGTAGGAAGCACAGTTCTTTTGTTCTGAGCAAGCTCACTGTTTGGACCCCATAGGAAACACAGTAGAGTAGAAGAGTGCTCTTTTCTCTAAAGCAGAGTGTGTTTCTTGTAAGGCGAGCTAGCACTTGTTTCCCATTCCTAAATGGAGTTGAATCACATGCAGTTTCTAGTCCTATGAGCAAGAGTTGTTTTCTGGTAAGGAAAGTCACTATTGTGCTCCCATTGCCATACACAGTGCAAATAGCACTCGTGTCTGTATCGGACTGAACAGGAGCTACTGTTCTTGTCAGTTTCCTAAGCAGAGTTGAACTAGTTATGGCCCGTGTGTAGGAAGCACAGTTCCTTTGTTTTGAGCAAGCTCACTGTTCTGGCCCTATAGGAAACACAGTAGAGTAGAAGAGTGCTCTTTTCTCTAAAGCAGTGTGTGTTTCTTGTAAGGCGAGCTAGCGTTTGTTTCCCAGTCCTAAATGGAGTTGAATCACAGGCAGTTTCTAATCCTAAGAGCATGTGTTGTTTTATGGTAAGAAGAGTCACTATTGCGCTGCCATTGCCATACACAGGACAAATAGCACTGGCGTCTCTTCCCAGCAAGTACAGTGTATTGGACTGAAGAGGATCTACTGTTCTTGTCAGGTTCCTAAGCAGAACTGAACTAGATATGGCCGTGTGTAGGAAGCACAGTTCTTTTGTTCTGAGCAAGCTCACTGTTCGGACACCATAGGAAACACAGTAGAGTAGAAGAGTGCACTTTTCTCAAAAGCAGAGTGTGTTTCTTGTAAGGCGAGCAAGCGTTTGTTTCCCAGTCATAAATCGAGTTGAATCACATGCAGTTTCTGGTCATAAGAGCAAGAGTTGATTTCTGGTAAGGAAAGTCACTATTGTGCTCCCCTTGCTATACATAGTTCAAATAGCTCTCGTGTCTGTTCCCAGCAAGTACAGGGTATCGGACTGAAGAGGAGCTCCTGTTCTTGTCAGTTTCCTAAGCAGAGTGGAACTAGATATGGCCCGTGTGTAGGAAGCACAGTTCTTATGTTCTGAACAAGCTCACTGTTTTGGCCCTACAGGAAACACAGTAGAGTAGAAGAGTGCTCTTTTCTCAAAAGCAGAGTGTGTTTTTGTAAGGCGAGCTAGCGTTTGTTTCCTAGTCCTAAATGGAGTTGAAACACATGCAGTTTCTGGTCCTACGAACAAGAATTGTTTTATGGTAAGAAGAGTCACTATTGCGCTCCCATTGCCATACACAGTACAAATAGCACTGGCGTCTGTTCCCAGCAAGTACAGTGTATTGGACTGAAGAGGATCTACTGTTCTTGTCAGGTTCCTAAGCAGAATTGAACTAGATATGGCCGTGTGTGTAGGAAGCACAGTTCTTATGTTTTGAGCAAGCTCACTGTTCGGACACCATAGGAAATACAGTAGAGTAGAAGAGTGCTCTTTTCTCAAAAGCAGAGTGTGTTTCTTGTAAGGCGAGCTAGCGTTTGTTTCCCAGTCCTAAATGGAGTTGAATCACATGCAGTTTCTGGTCCTAAGAGCAAGAGTTGTTTTCTGGTAAGGAAAGTCACTATTGCGCTCCCCTTGATACATAGTGCAAATAGCTCTCGCATCTGTTCCCAGCAAGTACAGTGTATCGGACTGAAGAGGAGCTACTGTTCTTGTCAGTTTCCTAAGCAGAGTTGAACTAGATATGGCCCGTGTGTGTAGGAAGCACCGTTCTTATGTTCTGAGCAAGCTCACTGTTCTGGCCTTATAGGAAACACAGTAGAGTAGAAGAGTGCTCTTTTCTCAAAAGCAGAGTGTGTTTTTGTAAGGCGAGCAAGCGTTTGTTTCCTAGTCCTAAATGGAGTTGAATCACATGCAGTTTCTGGTCCTACGAACAAGAGTTTTTTTCTGGTAAGAAAAGTCACTATTGTGCTCCCATTGCCCTACACAAGGCAAATAGCTCTTGCGTCTTTTCCCAGCAAGTACAGTGTATTGGACTGAATAGGAGCTACTGTTCTTGTCAGTTTCCTATGCAGAGTTGAACTAGATATGGTCCGTGTGTGTAGGAAGCACAGTTCTTTTGTTCTGAGCAAGCTCACTGTTTGGACCCCATAGGAAACACAGTAGGGTAGAAGAGTGCTCTTTTCTCTAAAGCAGAGTGTGTTTCATGTAAGGCGAGCTAGCGTTTGTTTCCCAGTTCTAAATGGAGTGGAGTCACATGCAGTTATTTGTCCTACGAGCAAGAGTTGTTTTCTGGTAAGACGAGTCACTGTTGTGCTCCAATTGCCATACACAGTGCAAATAGCACTCGCGTCTGTTCCCCACAAGTACAGTGTATTGGACTGAAGAGGAGCTACTGTTCTTGTCAGTTTCCTAAGCAGAGTTGAACTAGATATGGCCCGTGTGTGTAGGAAGCACAGTTCTTTCGTTCTGAGCAAGCTCACTGTTCGGACCCCATAGGAAACACAGTAGAGTAGTAGAGTGCTCTTTTCTGAAAAGCAGAGTGTGTTTCATGTAAGGCGAGCTAGCATTTGTTTCCCAGTCCTAAATGGAGTTGAGTCACAGACAGTTTTTGGTCCTACGAGCAAGAGTTGTTTTCTGGTAAGAAGAGCCACTATTGCACTCTAAATGCCAAACACAGTACAAATAGCACTCGCGTCTGTTCCCAGCAAGTACAGTGTATTGGACTGATTAGGAGCTACTGTTCTTGTCAGTTTCCTAATCAGAGTTGAACTAGATATGTTCCATGTGTGTAGGAAGCACAGTTCTTTTGTTCTGACCAAGCTCACTGTTTGGACCCCATAGGAAACACAGTAGAGTAGAAGAGTGCTCTTTTCTCAAAAGCAGAGTGTGTTTCTTGTAAGGCGAGCTAGCGTTTGTTTCCCAGTCCTAAATGGAGTGGAATCACATGCAGTTTGTGGTCCTACGAGCAAGAGTTGTTTTATGGTAAGTATAGTCACTATTGCATTGCCATTGCCATATACAGGACAAATAGCACTGGCATCTGTTCCCAGCAAGTACAGTGTATTGGACTGAACAGGATCTACTGCTCTGGTCAGGATCCTAAGCAGAATTGAACTAGATGTGGCCGTGTGTGTAGGAAGCACAGTTCTTTTGTTCTGAGCAAGCTCACTGTTCGGACCCCATAGGAAACACAGTAGAGTAGAAGAGTGCTCTTTTCTCAAAAGCAGAGTGTGTTTCTTGTAAGGCGAGCTAGTGTTTGTTTCCCAGTCCTAAATGGAGTTGAATCACATGCAGTTTCTTGTCCTAAGAGCAAGAGTTCTTTATGGTAAGAAGAGTCACTATTGCGCTGACATTGCCATACACAGTACAAATAGCACTGGCGTCTGTTCCCAGCAAGTACAGTGCATTGGACTGAAGAGGATCTACTGTTCTTGTCAGGTTCCTAAGCAGAATTGAACTAGATATGGCCGTGTGTGTAGGAAGCACAGTTCTTATGTTCTGAGCAAGCTCACTGTTCGGACACCATAGGAAATACAGTAGAGTAGAAGAGTGCTCTTTCCTCAAAAAAAGAGTGTGTTTCTTGTAAGGCGAGCTAGAGTTTGTTTCCCAGTCCTAAATGAAGTTGAATCACATGCAGTTTCTGGTCCTAAGAGCAAGAGTTGTTTTCTGGTAAGGAAAGTGACTATTGCGCTCCCCTTGATACATAGTGCAAATAGCTCTCGCGTCTGTTCCCAGCAAGTACAGTGTATCGGACTGAAGAGGAGCTACAGTTCTTGTCAGTTTCCTAAGCAGAGTTGAACTAGATATGGCCCGTGTGTGTAGGAAGCACCGTTCTTATGTTCTGAGCAAGCTCACTGTTCTGGCCCTATAGGAAACACAGTAGAGTAGAAGAGTGCTCTTTTCTCAAAAGCAGAGTGTGTTTTTGTAAGGCAAGCAAGCGTTTGTTTCCTAGTCCTAAATGGAGTTGAATCACATGCAGTTTCTGGTGCTACGAACAAGAGTTTTTTTCTGGTAAGAAAAGTCA
>NW_026737507.1:0-38977 GCF_949786415.1 Peromyscus eremicus | reverse complement strand
AGGCGTCTGTTCCCAGCAAATACAGTGTATTGGACTGAAGAGGAGCTATTGTTCTTGTCAGTTTCCTAAGCAGAGTTGAACTAGATATGGCCGTGTGTGTAGGAAGCACAGTTTTTTTTGTTCTGACCAAGCTCACTGTTTTGACCCTATAGGAAACACAGCAGAGTAGAAGAGTGTTCTTTTCTCAAAAGTAGAGTGTGTTTCTTGTAAGGCAAGCTAGCGTTTGTTTCCCAGTCCTAAATGGAGTTGAATCACATGCAGTTTCTGGTCCTACGAGCAAGAGTTGTTTTCTGGTAAGAAGAGTCACTCTTGTGCTCCCATTGCCATACACAGTGCAAATAGCACTGGCATCTGTTCCCAGCATGTACAGTGTATTGCACTGAAGAGGATCTACTGTTCTTGTCAGTTTCCTAAGCAGAGTTGAACTAGATATAGCACGTGTGTTGGAAGCACAGTTCTTTTGTTCTGAGCAAGCTGACTGTTCGGACCCCATAGGAAACACAGTAGAGTAGAAGAGTGCTCTTTTCTTAAAAGCAGAGTTTGTTTCTTGTAAGGCGAGCTAGCGTTTGTTTCCCAGTCCTAAATGGAGTTGAATCACATGCAGTTTCTGGTCCAACGAGCAAGAGTTGTTTTCTGGTAAGAAGAGTCACTATTGCGCTCCCAATGTCATACACAGGGCTAATAGCACTGGAGTCTGTTCCCAGCATGTACACTGTATTGGACTGAAGAGGATCTACTGTTCTTGTCAGTTTCCTAAGCAGAGTTGAACTAGATATGGCCGTGTGTGTAGGAAGCACAGTTCTTTTGTTCTGAGCAAGCTCACTGTTCTGGCAATATAGGAAACACATTAGAGTAGAATAGTGCTCTTTTCTCAAAAGCAGAGTGTGTTTCTTGTAAGGCGAGCTAGCGTTTGTTTCCCAGTCCTAAATGGAGTTGAATCCCATGCAGTTTCTGGTCCTACGAGCAAGAGTTGTTTTCTGGTATCAAGAGTCACTATTGTGCTCCCATTGTCATACACAGGGCAAATAGCACTGGCGTCTGTTCCCAGCATGTACAGTGTATTGGACGGAAGAGGATCTACTGTTCTTGTCAGTTTCCTAAGCAGAACTGAACTAGCTATGGCCGTGTGTTGGAAGTACAGTTCTTTTCTTCTGAGCAAGCTCACTGTTCCGACCCAATAGGAAACACCGTAGAGTAGAAGAGTGCTCTTTTCTCAAAAGCATAGTGTGTTTCTTCTAAGGTGAGCTAGCGTTTGTTTCCCTGTCCTAAATGGATTTGAAACACACGCAGTTTCTGGTCCAACGAGCAAGAGTTGTTTTCTGGTAAGAAGAGTCACTATTGCGCTCCCATTGTCATATACAGGGCAAATAGCACTGGCGTCTGTTCCCAGCATGTACAGTGTATTGGACGGAAGAGGATCTACTGTTCTTGTCAGTTTCCTAAGCAGTGTGAATAGATATGGCCCGTGTGTGTAGGAAGCACAGTTCTTTTGTTCTGAGCATGCTCACTGTTCTGGCCCTATAGGAAACACAGTAGAGTAGAAGAGTGATCGTTTCTCAAAAGCAGAGTGTGTTTCTTGTAAGGCGAGCTAGCGTTTGTTTCCCAGTCCTAAATGGGAGTTGAATCACATGCAGTTTCTGGTCTTACGAGCAAGAATTGTTTTCTGGTAAGAAGAGTCACTATTGTGCTCCCAAGGTCATACACAGGGCAAATAGCACTGGCGTCTGTTCCCAGCAAATACAGTGTATTGGACTGAAGAGGAGCTACTGTTCTTGTCAGTTTCCTAACCAGAGTTGAACTAGATATGGCCCGTGTGTGTAGGAAGCACAGTTCTTTTGTTCTCAGCAAGCTCACTGTTCGGAACCCATTAGTAACACAGTAGAGTAGAAGAGTGCTCTTTTCTCAAAAGCAGAGTTTGTTTCTTTTAAGGCGAGCTAGCGTTAGTTTCCCAGTCCTAAATGGAGTTGAATCACATGCAGTTTTTGATCCCACGAGCAAGAGTTGTTTTCTGGTAAGAAGAGTCACTCTTGCGCTCCCATTGTCATACACAGGTCAAGTAGCACTGGCGTCTGTTCCCAGCATGTACACTGTATTGGATTGAAGAGTATCTAGTGTTCTTGTCAGTTTCCTAAGCAGAGTTGAACTAGCTATGGCCGTGTGTGTAGGAAGCACAGTTCTTTTGTTCTGAGCAAGCTCACTGTTCTGGCCATATAGGAAACACATTAGAGTAGAATAGTACTCTTTTCTCAAAAGCAGAGTGTGTTTCTTGTAAGGCGAGCTAGCGTTTGTTTCCCAGTCCTAAATGGAGTTGAATCCCATGCAGTTTCTGGTCCTACGAGCAAGAGTTGTTTTCTGGTATCAAGAGTCACTATTGTGCTCCCATTGTCATACACAGGGCAAATAGCACTGGCGTCGGTTCCCAGCATGTACAGTGTATTGGACGGAAGAGGATCTACTGTTCTTGTCAGTTTCCTAAGCAGAATTGAACTAGCTATGGCCGTGTGTGTAGGAAGCACAGTTCTTTTCCTCTGAGCAAGCTCACTGTTCGGACCCCTTAGGAAATACAGTAGAGTGGAAGAGTGCCCTTTTCTCAAAAGCAGAGTGTGTTTCTTGTAAGGCGAGATAGCGTTTGTTTCTCAGTCCTAAATGGCGTTGAATCACATGCAGTTTCTGGTCCTATGAGCAAGAGTTGTTTTCTGGTAAGAAGAGTCACTAGTGCGCTCCCATTGTCATACACAGGGCATATAGCACTGGCATTTGTTCCCAGCATGTACAGTGTATTGGACTGAAGAGGATCTACTGTTCTTGTGAGTTTTCTAAGCAGAATTGAACTAGATATGGCCATGTGTGTAGGAAGCACAGTTCTTTTGTTCTGAGCAAGCTCACTGTTCTGGCCCTATAGGAAACACAGTAGAGTAGAAGAGTGCTCTTTTCACAAAAGCAGAGTGTGTTTCTTGTAAGGCGAGCTAGCGTTTGTTTCCCAGTCCTAAATGGAGTTGAATCACATGCAGTTTCTGTTCCTACGAGCAAGAGTTGTTTTCTGGTAAGAAGAGTCACTATTGAGCTCCCATTGTCATACACAGGGCAAATAGCACTGGCGTCTATTCCCAGCATGTACAGTGTATTGGACTGAAGAGGATCTACTGTTCTTGTCAGTTTTCTAAGCAGAATTGAACTAGATATGGCCGTGTGTGTAGGAAGCACAGTTCTTTTGTTCTGAGCAAGCTCACTGTTCTGGCCCTATAGGAAACACAGTAGAGTAGAAGAGTGCTCTTTTCACAAAAGCAGAGTTTGTTGCTTGTTAGGCGAGCTAGCCTTTGTTTTCCAGTCCTAAATGGAGTTGAATCACATGCAGTTGTTGGTCCCACGAGCAAGAGTTGTTTTCTGGTAAGGAAAGTCACTGTTGTGCTCCCATTGCCATGCACAGTGCAAAGAGCACTCGCGTCTGATCCCAGCTAGTACAGTGTATTGTACTGAAGAGGAGGTATTGTTCTTGTCAGTTTCCTAAGCAGAGTTGAACTAGATATGGACTGTGTGTGTAGGAAGCACAGTTCTTTTGTTCTGAGCAAGCTCACTGTTCAGACCCCTTAGGAAACACATTAGAGTAGAAGAGTGCTCTTTCCTAAAAAGCAGAGTGTGTTTCTTGTAAGGCGAGCTAGTGTTTGTTTCCCAGTCCTAAATGGAGTTGAATCACATGCAGTTTCTGGTCCTACGAGCAATAGTTGTTTTCCGGTAAGAAGAGTCACTATTGTGCTCCCATGGTCATACACAGGGCAAATAGCACAGGCGTCTGTTCCCAGCAAATACAGTGTATTGGACTGAAAAGGAGCTACTGTTCTTGTCAGTTTCCAAAGCAGAGTTGAACTAGATATGGCCGTGTTTGTAGGAAGCACAGTTTTTTTGGTCTGAGCCAGCTCACTGTTTTGGCCCTATAGGAAACACAGCAGAGTAGAAGAGTGTTCTTTTCTCAAAAGTAGAGTGTGTCTCTTGTAAGGCAAGCTAGCATTTGTTTCCCAGTCCTAAATGGAGTTGAATCACATGCAGTTTCTGGTCCTACGAGCAAGAGTTGTTTTCTGGTAAGAAGAGTCACTCTTGAGCTCCCATTGCCATACTCAGTGCAAATAGCACTGACGTCTGTTCCCAGCATGTACAGTGTATTGCACTGAAGAGGATCTACTGTTCTTGTCAGTTTCCTAAGCAGAGTTGAACTAGATATAGCACGTGTGTTGGAAGCACAGTTCTTTTGTTCTGAGCAAGCTGACTGTTCGGACCCCATAGGAAACACAGTAGAGTAGAAGAGTGCTCTTTTCTCAAAAGCAGAGTGTGTTTCTTGTAAGGCGAGCTAGCGTTTGTTTCCCAGTCCTAAATGGAGTTGAATCACATGCAGTTTCTGGTCCAACCAGCAAGAGTTGTTTTCTGGTAAGAAGAGTCACTATTGCGCTCCCAATGTCATACACAGGGCTAATAGCACTGGCGTCTGTTCCCAGCATGTACACTGTATTGGACTGAAGAGGATCTACTGTTCTTGTCAGTTTCCTAAGCAGAGTTGAACTAGATATGGCCGTGTGTTTAGGAAGCACAGTTCTTTTGTTCTGAGCAAGCTCACTGTTCTGGCCATATAGGAAACACAGTAGAGTAGAAGAGTGCTCTTTTCTCAAAAGCAGAGTGTGTTTCTGTAAGGCGAGCTAGCGTTTGTTTCCCAGTCCTAAATGGAGTTGAATCACATGCAGTTTCTGGTCCAACGAGCAAGAGTTGTTTTCTGGTAAGAAGAGTCACTCTTGCGCTCCCATTGTCATACACAGGTCAAGTAGCACTGGCGTCTGTTCCCAGCATGTACACTGTATTGGATTGAAGAGTATCTAGTGTTCTTGTCAGTTTCCTAAGCAGAGTTGAACTAGCTATGGCCGTGTGTGTAGGAAGCACAGTTCTTTTGTTCTGAGCAAGCTCACTGTTCTGGCCATATAGGAAACACATTAGAGTAGAATAGTACTCTTTTCTCAAAAGCAGAGTGTGTTTCTTGTAAGGCGAGCTAGCGTTTGTTTCCCAGTCCTAAATGGAGTTGAATCCCATGCAGTTTCTGGTCCTACGAGCAAGAGTTGTTTTCTGGTATCAAGAGTCACTATTGTGCTCCCATTGTCATACACAGGGCAAATAGCACTGGCGTCGGTTCCCAGCATGTACAGTGTATTGGACGGAAGAGGATCTACTGTTCTTGTCAGTTTCCTAAGCAGAATTGAACTAGCTATGGCCGTGTGTGTAGGAAGCACAGTTCTTTTCCTCTGAGCAAGCTCACTGTTCGGACCCCTTAGGAAATACAGTAGAGTGGAAGAGTGCCCTTTTCTCAAAAGCAGAGTGTGTTTCTTGTAAGGCGAGATAGCGTTTGTTTCTCAGTCCTAAATGGCGTTGAATCACATGCAGTTTCTGGTCCTATGAGCAAGAGTTGTTTTCTGGTAAGAAGAGTCACTAGTGCGCTCCCATTGTCATACACAGGGCATATAGCACTGGCATTTGTTCCCAGCATGTACAGTGTATTGGACTGAAGAGGATCTACTGTTCTTGTGAGTTTTCTAAGCAGAATTGAACTAGATATGGCCATGTGTGTAGGAAGCACAGTTCTTTTGTTCTGAGCAAGCTCACTGTTCTGGCCCTATAGGAAACACAGTAGAGTAGAAGAGTGCTCTTTTCACAAAAGCAGAGTGTGTTTCTTGTAAGGCGAGCTAGCGTTTGTTTCCCAGTCCTAAATGGAGTTGAATCACATGCAGTTTCTGTTCCTATGAGCAAGAGTTGTTTTCTGGTAAGAAGAGTCACTATTGAGCTCCCATTGTCATACACAGGGCAAATAGCACTGGCGTCTATTCCCAGCATGTACAGTGTATTGGACTGAAGAGGATCTACTGTTCTTGTCAGTTTTCTAAGCAGAATTGAACTAGATATGGCCGTGTGTGTAGGAAGCACAGTTCTTTTGTTCTGAGCAAGCTCACTGTTCTGGCCCTATAGGAAACACAGTAGAGTAGAAGAGTGCTCTTTTCACAAAAGCAGAGTTTGTTGCTTGTTAGGCGAGCTAGCCTTTGTTTTCCAGTCCTAAATGGAGTTGAATCACATGCAGTTGTTGGTCCCACGAGCAAGAGTTGTTTTCTGGTAAGGAAAGTCACTGTTGTGCTCCCATTGCCATGCACAGTGCAAAGAGCACTCGCGTCTGATCCCAGCTAGTACAGTGTATTGTACTGAAGAGGAGGTATTGTTCTTGTCAGTTTCCTAAGCAGAGTTGAACTAGATATGGACTGTGTGTGTAGGAAGCACAGTTCTTTTGTTCTGAGCAAGCTCACTGTTCGGACCCCTTAGGAAACACATTAGAGTAGAAGAGTGCTCTTTCCTAAAAAGCAGAGTGTGTTTCTTGTAAGGCGAGCTAGTGTTTGTTTCCCAGTCCTAAATGGAGTTGAATCACATGCAGTTTCTGGTCCTACGAGCAATAGTTGTTTTCTGCTAAGAAGAGTCACTATTGTGCTCCCATTGTCATACAAAAAGCAAATAGCACTGTCGTCTGTTCCCAGCATGTACAGTGTATTGGACTGTAGAGGATCTACTGTTCTTGTCAGTTTCCTAAGCAGAATTGAACTAGATATGGCCGTGTGTGTAGGAAGCACAGTTCTTTTGTTCTGAGCAAGCTCACTGTTCTGGCACTATAGGAAACACAGTAGAGTAGAAAAGTGCTCTTTTCTCAAAAGCAGAGTGTGTTGCTTGTAAGGCGAGCTAGCCTTTGTTTTCCAGTCATAAATGGAGTTGAATCACATGCAGTTGTTGGTCCCACGAGCAAGAGTTGTTTTCTGGTAAGGAAAGTCACTATTGTGCTCCCATTGCCATGCACAGTGCAAAGAGCACTCGCGTCTGATCCCAGCTAGTACAGTGTATTGTACTGAAGAGGAGGTACTGTTCTTGTCAGTTTCCTAAGCAGAGTTGAACTAGATATGGACTGTGTGTGTAGGAAGCACAGTTCTTTTGTTCTGAGCAAGCTCACTGTTCGGACCCCATAGGAAACTCATTAGAGTAGAAGAGTGCTCTTTCCTAAAAAGCAGAGTGTGTTTCTTGTAAGGCGAGCTAGTGTTTGTTTCCCAGTCCTAAATGGAGTTGAATCACATGCAGTTTCTGGTCCTACGAGCAATAGTTGTTTTCCGGTAAGAAGAGTCACTATTGTGCTCCCATGGTCATACACAGGGCAAATAGCACAGGCGCCTGTTCCCAGCAAATACAGTGTATTGGACTGAAAAGGAGCTACTGTTCTTGTCAGTTTCCAAAGCAGAGTTGAACTAGATATGGCCGTGTTTGTAGGAAGCACAGTTTTTTTGGTCTGAGCCAGCTCACTGTTTTGGCCCTATAGGAAACACAGCAGAGTAGAAGAGTGTTCTTTTCTCAAAAGTAGAGTGTGTCTCTTGTAAGGCAAGCTAGCATTTGTTTCCCAGTCCTAAATGGAGTTGAATCACATGCAGTTTCTGGTCCTACGAGCAAGAGTTGTTTTCTGGTAAGAAGAGTCACTCTTGAGCTCCCATTGCCATACTCAGTGCAAATAGCACTGACGTCTGTTCCCAGCATGTACAGTGTATTGCACTGAAGAGGATCTACTGTTCTTGTCAGTTTCCTAAGCAGAGTTGAACTAGATATAGCACGTGTGTTGGAAGCACAGTTCTTTTGTTCTGAGCAAGCTGACTGTTCGGACCCCATAGGAAACACAGTAGAGTAGAAGAGTGCTCTTTTCTCAAAAGCAGAGTGTGTTTCTTGTAAGGCGAGCTAGCGTTTGTTTCCCAGTCCTAAATGGAGTTGAATCACATGCAGTTTCTGGTCCAACCAGCAAGAGTTGTTTTCTGGTAAGAAGAGTCACTATTGCGCTCCCAATGTCATACACAGGGCTAATAGCACTGGCGTCTGTTCCCAGCATGTACACTGTATTGGACTGAAGAGGATCTACTGTTCTTGTCAGTTTCCTAAGCAGAGTTGAACTAGATATGGCCGTGTGTTTAGGAAGCACAGTTCTTTTGTTCTGAGCAAGCTCACTGTTCTGGCCATATAGGAAACACAGTAGAGTAGAAGAGTGCTCTTTTCTCAAAAGCAGAGTGTGTTTCTGTAAGGCGAGCTAGCGTTTGTTTCCCAGTCCTAAATGGAGTTGAATCACATGCAGTTTCTGGTCCAACGAGCAAGAGTTGTTTTCTGGTAAGAAGAGTCACTCTTGCACTCCCATTGTCATACACAGGTCAAGTAGCACTGGCGTCTGTTCCCAGCATGTACACTGTATTGGATTGAAGAGTATCTAGTGTTCTTGTCAGTTTCCTAAGCAGAGTTGAACTAGCTATGGCCGTGTGTGTAGGAAGCACAGTTCTTTTGTTCTGAGCAAGCTCACTGTTCTGGCCATATAGGAAACACATTAGAGTAGAATAGTACTCTTTTCTCAAAAGCAGAGTGTGTTTCTTGTAAGGCGAGCTAGCGTTTGTTTCCCAGTCCTAAATGGAGTTGAATCCCATGCAGTTTCTGGTCCTACGAGCAAGAGTTGTTTTCTGGTATCAAGAGTCACTATTGTGCTCCCATTGTCATACACAGGGCAAATAGCACTGGCGTCGGTTCCCAGCATGTACAGTGTATTGGACGGAAGAGGATCTACTGTTCTTGTCAGTTTCCTAAGCAGAATTGAACTAGCTATGGCCGTGTGTGTAGGAAGCACAGTTCTTTTCCTCTGAGCAAGCTCACTGTTCGGACCCCTTAGGAAATACAGTAGAGTGGAAGAGTGCCCTTTTCTCAAAAGCAGAGTGTGTTTCTTGTAAGGCGAGATAGCGTTTGTTTCTCAGTCCTAAATGGCGTTGAATCACATGCAGTTTCTGGTCCTATGAGCAAGAGTTGTTTTCTGGTAAGAAGAGTCACTAGTGCGCTCCCATTGTCATACACAGGGCATATAGCACTGGCATTTGTTCCCAGCATGTACAGTGTATTGGACTGAAGAGGATCTACTGTTCTTGTGAGTTTTCTAAGCAGAATTGAACTAGATATGGCCATGTGTGTAGGAAGCACAGTTCTTTTGTTCTGAGCAAGCTCACTGTTCTGGCCCTATAGGAAACACAGTAGAGTAGAAGAGTGCTCTTTTCACAAAAGCAGAGTGTGTTGCTTGTAAGGCGAGCTAGCCTTTGTTTTCCAGTCCTAAATGGAGTTGAATCACATGCAGTTGTTGGTCCCACGAGCAAGAGTTGTTTTCTGGTAAGGAAAGTCACTATTGTGCTCCCATTGCCATGCACAGTGCAAAGAGCACTCGCGTCTGATCCCAGCTAGTACAGTGTATTGTACTGAAGAGGAGGTACTGTTCTTGTCAGTTTCCTAAGCAGAGTTGAACTAGATATGGACTGTGTGTGTAGGAAGCACAGTTCTTTTGTTCTGAGCAAGCTCACTGCTCGGATCCCATAGGAAACACATTAGAGTAGAAGAGTGCTCTTTCCTAAAAAGCAGAGTGTGTTTCTTGTAAGGCGAGCTAGTGTTTGTTTCCCAGTCCTAAATGGAGTTGAATCACATGCAGTTTCTGGTCCTACGAGCAAGAGTTGTTTTCTGGTAAGAAGAGTCACTATTGTGCTCCCATTGTCATACAAAAAGCAAATAGCACTGTCGTCTGTTCCCAGCATGTACAGTGTATTGGACTGTAGAGGATCTACTGTTCTTGTCAGTTTCCTAAGCAGAATTGAACTAGATATGGCCGTGTGTGTAGGAAGCACAGTTCTTTTGTTCTGAGCAAGCTCACTGTTCTGGCCCTATAGGAAACACAGTAGAGTAGAAGAGTGCTCTTTTCTCAAAAGCAGAGTGTGTTGCTTGTAAGGCGAGCTAGCCTTTGTTTTCCAGTCCTAAATGGAGTTGAATCACATGCAGTTGTTGGTCCCACGAGCAAGAGTTGTTTTCTGGTAAGGAAAATCACTATTGTGCTCCCATTGCCATGCACAGTGCAAAGAGCACTCGCGTCTGATCCCAGCTAGTACAGTGTATTGTACTGAAGAGGAGGTATTGTTCTTGTCAGTTTCCTAAGCAGAGTTGAACTAGATATGGACTGTGTGTGTAGGAAGCACAGTTCTTTTGTTCTGAGCAAGCTCACTGTTCGGACCCCATAGGAAACACATTAGAGTAGAAGAGTGCTCTTTCCTAAAAAGCAGAGTGTGTTTCTTGTAAGGCGAGCTAGTGTTTGTTTCCCAGTCCTAAATGGAGTTGAATCACATGCAGTTTCTGGTCCTACGAGCAATAGTTGTTTTCCGGTAAGAAGAGTCACTATTGTGCTCCCATGGTCATACACAGGGCAAATTGCACAGGCGTCTGTTCCCAGCAAATACAGTGTATTGGACTGAAGAGGAGCTACTGTTCTTGTCAGTTTCCTAAGCAGAGTTGAACTAGATATGGCCGTGTTTGTAGGAAGCACAGTTTTTTTGTTCTGAGCAAGCTCACTGTTTTGGCCCTATAGGAAACACAGCAGAGTAGAAGAGTGTTCTTTTCTCAAAAGTAGAGTGTGTCTCTTGTAAGGCAAGCTAGCATTTGTTTCCCAGTCCTAAATGGAGTTGAATCACATGCAGTTTCTGGTCCTATGAGCAAGAGTTGTTTTCTGGTAAGAAGAGTCACTCTTGAGCTCCCATTGCCACACACAGTGCAAATATCACTGACGTCTGTTCCCAGCATGTACAGTGTATTGCACTGAAGAGGATCTACTGTTCTTGTCAGTTTCCTAAGCAGAGTTGAACTAGATATAGCACGTGTGTTGGAAGCACAGTTCTTTGTTCTGAGCAAGCTGACTGTTCGGACCCCATAGGAAACACAGTAGAGTAGAAGAGTGCTCTTTTCTCAAAAGCAGAGTGTGTTTCTTGTAAGGCGAGCTAGCGTTTGTTTCCCAGTCCTAAATGGAGTTGAATCACATGCAGTTTCTGGTCCAACGAGCAAGAGTTGTTTTCTGGTAAGAAGAGTCACTATTGCGCTCCCATTGTCATACACAGGGCTAATAGCACTGGCGTCTGTTCCCAGCATGTACACTGTATTGGACTGAACAGGATCTGCTGTTCTTGTCAGTTTCCTAAGCAGAGTTGAACTAGATATGGCCGTGTGTGTAGGAAGCACAGTTCTTTTGTTCTGAGCAAGCTCACTGTCTGGCCATATAGGAAACACATTAGAGTAGAATAGTGCTCTTTTCTCAAAAGCAGAGTGTGTTTCTTGTAAGGCGAGCTAGCGTTTGTTTCCCTGTCCTAAATGGAGTTGAATCCCATGCAGTTTCTGGTCCTACGAGCAAGAGTTGTTTTCTGGTATCAAGAGTCACTATTGTGCTCCCATTGTCATACACAGGGCAAATAGCACTGGCGTCTGTTCCCAGCATGTACAGTGTATTGGACGGAAGAGGATCTACTGTTCTTGTCAGTTTCCTAAGCAGAATTGAGCTAGCTATGGCCGTGTGTTGGAAGTACAGTTCTTTTCTTCTGAGCAAGCTCACTGTTCCGACCCAATAGGAAACACCGTAGAGTAGAAGAGTGCCCTTTTCTCAAAAGCATAGTGTGTTTCTTGTAAGGTGAGCTAGCGTTTGTTTCCCTGTCCTAAATGGATTTGAATCACACGCAGTTTCTGGTCCAACGAGCAAGAGTTGTTTTCTGGTAAGAAGAGTCACTATTGCGCTCCCATTGTCATACACAGGGCAAATAGCACTGGCGTCTGTTCCCAGCATGTACAGTGTATTGGACTGAAGAGGATCTACTGTTCTTGTCAGTTTCCTAAGCAGTGTGAATAGATATGGCCCGTGTGTGTAGGAAGCACAGTTCTTTTGTTCTGAGCATGCTCACTCTTCTGGCTCTATAGGAAACACAGTAGAGTAGAAGAGTGATCGTTTCTCAAAAGCAGAGTGTGTTTCTTGTAAGGCGAGCTAGAGTTTGTTCCCCAGTCCTAAATGGGAGTTGAATCACATGCAGTTTCTGGTCTTACAAGCAAGAATTGTTTTCTGGTAAGAAGAGTCACTATTGTGCTCCCAAGGTCATACACAGGGCAAATAGCACGGGCGTCTGTTCCCAGCAAATACAGTGTATTGGACTGAACAGGAGCTACTGTTCTTGTCAGTTTCCTAACCAGAGTTGAACTAGATATGGCCCGTGTGTGTAGGAAGCACAGTTCTTTTTTTCTGAGCAAGCTCACTGTTCGGAACCCATTAGAAACACAGTAGAGTAGAAGAGTGCTCTTTTCTCAAAAGCAGAGTTTGTTTCTTTTAAGGCGAGCTAGCGTTTGTTTTCCAGTCCTAAATGGAGTTGAATCACATGCAGTTTTTGGTCATACGAGCAAGAGTTGTTTTCTGGTAATAAGAGTCACTCTTGCGCTCCCATTGTCATACACAGGTCAAATAGCACTGGCGTCTGTTTCCAGCATGTACACTGTAATGGATTGAAGAGTATCTACTGTTCTTGTCAGTTTCCTAAGCAGAGTTGAACTAGCTATGGCCGTGTGTGTAGGAAGCACAGTTCTTTTGTACTGAGCAAGCTCACTGTTCTGGCCATATAGGAAACACAGTAGAGTAGAATAGTGCTCTTTTCTCAAAAGCAGAGTGTGTTTCTTGTAAGGCGAGCTAGTGTTTGTTTCCCAGTCCTAAATGGAGTTGAATCCCATGCAGTTTCTGGTCCTACGAGCAAGAGTTGTTTTCTGGTAAAAAGAGTCACTATTGCGCTCCCATTGCCATACACAGTGCAAATAGCACTGGCGTCTGTTCCCAGGAAGTAATGTGCATTTGACTGAACAGGAGCTACTGTTCTTGTAAGTTTCCTAAGCAGAGTTGAACTAGAATTGGCCATGTGTGTAGGAAGCACAGTTCTTTTATAATGAGCAAGCTCACTGTTCGGACCCCATAGGAAACACATTAGAGTAGAAGAGGGCTCTTTCCTAAAAAGCAGAGTTTGTTTCTTGTAAGGCGAGCTAGCGTTTGTTTCCCAGTCCTAAATGGAGTTGAATCACATGCAGTTGTTGGTCCCACGAGCAAGAGTTGTTTTCTGGTAAGGAAAGTCACTATTGTGCTCCCATTGCCATGCACAGTACAAAGAGCACTCGCGTCTGATCCCAGCTAGTACAGTGTATTGTACTGAAGAGGAGGTATTGTTCTTGTCAGTTTCCTAAGCAGAGTTGAACTAGATATGGACTGTGTGTGTAGGAAGCACAGTTCTTTTGTTCTGAGCAAGCTCACTGTTCGGACCCCATAGGAAACACATTAGAGTAGAAGAGTGCTCTTTCCTAAAAAGCAGAGTGTGTTTCTTGTAAGGCGAGCTAGTGTTTGTTTCCCAGTCCTAAATGCAGTTGAATCACATGCAGTTTCTGGTCCTACGAGCAAGAGTTGTTTTCTGGTAAGAAGAGTCACTATTGTGCTCCCATTGTCATACAAAAAGCAAATAGCACTGTCGTCTGTTCCCAGCATGTACAGTGTATTGGACTGTAGAGGATCTACTGTTCTTGTCAGTTTCCTAAGCAGAATTGAACTAGATATGGCCGTGTGTGTAGGAAGCACAGTTCTTTTGTTCTGAGCAAGCTCACTGTTCTGGCCCTATAGGAAACACAGTAGAGTAGAAGAGTGCTCTTTTCTCAAAAGCAGAGTGTGTTGCTTGTAAGGCGAGCTAGCCTTTGTTTTCCAGTCCTAAATGGAGTTGAATCACATGCAGTTGTTGGTCCCACGAGCAAGAGTTATTTTCTGGTAAGGAAAGTCACTATTGTGCTCCCATTGCCATGCACAATGCAAAGAGCCCTGGCCTCTGATCCCAGCAAGTACAGTGTATTGTACTGAAGATTAGGTATTTTCTTGTCAATTTCCTAAGCAGAGTTGAACTAGATATGGACCGTGTGTGTAGGAAGCACAGTTCTTTTGTTCTGAGCAAGCTCACTGTTCTGGCCATACAGGAAACACGTTAGAGTAGATTAGTGCTCTTTTCTCAAAAGCAGAGTGTGTTTCTTTTAAGGCTAGCTATTGTTTGTTTCCCAGTCCTAAATGGAGTTGAATCCCATGCAGTTTCTGGTCCTACGAGCAAGAGTTGTTTTCTGGTATCAAGAGTCACTATTGTGCTCCCATTGTCATACACAGGGCAAATAGCACTGGCGTCTGTTCCCAGCATGTACAGTGTATTGGACGGAAGAGGATATACTGTTCTTGTCAGTTTCCTAAGCAGAATTGAACTAGCTATGGCCGTGTGTGTAGGAAGCACATTTCTTTTCTTCTGAGCAAGCTCACTGTTCGGACCCCATAGAAAATACAGTAGAGTGGAAGAGTGCCCTTTTCTCAAAAGCAGAGTGTGTTTCTTGTAAGGTGAGCTAGCATTTGTTTCTCAGTCCTAAATGGAGTTGAATCACATGCAGTTTCTGGTCCTACGAGCAAGAGTTGTTTTCTGGTAAGAAGAGTCACTAGTGCACTCCCATTGTCATACAGAGGGCATATAGCACTGGCATCTGTTCCCAGCATGTACAGTGTATTGGACTTAAGAGGATCTACTGTTCTTGTCAGTTTCCTAAGTTGAATTGATCTAGATATGGCCCGTGTGTGTAGGAAGCACAGTTCTTTTGTTCTGAGCAAGCTCACTGTTCTGGCCCTATAGGAAACACAATAGAGTAGAAGAGTGCTCTTTTCTCAAAAGCAGAGTGTGTTTCTTGTAAGGCGAGCTAGCGTTTGTTTCCCAGTCCTAAATGTAGTTGAATCCCATGCAGTATTTCGTCCTATGAGCAAGAGTTGTTTTCTGGTAAGAAGAGTCACTATTGTGCTCCCATTGCCATATACAGTGCAAATAGCACTGGCGTCTGTTCCCAGGAAGTAATGTGCATTTGACTGAACAGGAGCTACTGTTCTTGTAAGTTTCCTAAGCAGAGTTGAACTAGATATGGCCCATGTGTGTAGGAAGCACAGTTCTTTTATACTGAGCATGCTCACTGTTCGGACCCCATAGGAAACACATTAGAGTAGAAGAGGGCTCTTTCCTAAAAAGCAGAGTTTGTTTCTTGTAAGGCGAGCTAGCGTTTGTTTCCCAGTCCTAAATGGAATTGAATCACATGCAGTTTCTGGTTCTACGAGCAATAGTTGTTTTCTGGTAAGAAGAGACACTATTGTGCTCCCATTGTCATACAAAAAGCAAATAGCACTGTCCTCTGTTCCCAGCATGTACAGTGTATTGGAATGAAGAGGATCTACTGTTCTTGTCAGTTTCCTAAGCAGAATTGAACTAGATATGGCCGTGTGTGTAGGAAGCACAGTTCTTTTGTTCTGAGCAAGCTCACTGTTCTGGCCCTATAGGAAACACAGTAGAGTAGAAGAGTGCTCTTTTCTCAAAAGCAGAGTGTGTTGCTTGTAAGGCGAGCTAGCCTTTGTTTTTCAGTCCTAAATGGAGTTGAATCACATGCAGTTGTTGGTCCCACGAGCAAGAGTTATTTTCTGGTAAGGAAAGTCACTATTGTGCTCCCATTGCCATGCACAGTGCAAAGAGCTCTCGCTTCTGATCCCAGCAAGTACAGTGTATTGTACTGAAGATTAGGTATTGTTCTTGTCAATTTCCTAAGCAGAGTTGAACTAGATATGGCCGTGTGTGTAGGAAGCACAGTTCTTTTGTTCTGAGCAAGCTCACTGTTCTGGCCCTATAGGAAACACAGTAGAGTAGAAGAGTGCTCTTTTCTCAAAAGCAGAGTGTGTTTCTTGTAAGGCGAGCTAGCGTTTGTTTCCCAGTCCTAAATGGAGTTGAATCACATGCAGTTTCTGGTCGTAGGAGCAAGAGTTGTTTTCTGGTAAGAAGAGTCAATATTGCGCTCCCATTGTCATACACAGGGCTAATAGCACTTGCTTCTGTTCCCAGCATGTACACTGTATTGGACTGAACAGGATCTACTGTTCTTGTCAGTTTCCTAAGCAGAGTTGAACTAGATATGGCCGTGTGTGTAGTAAGAACAGTTCTTTTGTTCTAAGCAAGCTCACTGTTCTGGCCATATCGGAAACACATTAGAGTAGAATAGTGCTCTTTTCTCAAAAGCAGAGTGTGTTTCTTGTAAGGCGACCTAGCGTTTGTTTCCCAGTCCTAAATGGAGTTGAATCCCATGCAGTTTCTGGTCCTACGAGCAAGAGTTGTTTTCTGGTATCAAGAGTCACTATTGTGCTCCCATTGTCATACACAGGGCAAATAGCACTGGCGTCTGTTCCCAGCATGTACAGTGTATTGGACGGAAGAGGATCTACTGTTCTTGTCAGTTTCCTAAGCAGAATTGAGCTAGCTAGGGCGGTGTGTTGGAAGTACAGTTCTTTTCTTCTGAGCAAGCTCACTGTTCAGACCCAATAGGAAACACCGTAGAGTAGAAGAGTGCCCTTTTCTGAAAAGCATAGTGTGTTTCTTGTAAGGTGAGCTAGCATTTGTTTCCCTGTCCTAAATGGATTTGAATCACACGCCGTTTCTGGTCCAACGAGCAAGAGTTGTTTTCTGGTAAGAAGAGTCACTATTGCGCTCCCATTGTCATACACAGGGCAAATAGCACTGGCGTCTGTTCCCAGGAAGTAATGTGCATTTGACTGAACAGGAGCTACTGTTCTTGTAAGTTTCCTAAGCAGAATTGAACTAGATATTGCCCTGTGTGTAGGAAGCACAGTTCTTTTGTTCTGAGCAAGCTCACTGTTCTGGCCCTATAGGAAACACAGTAGAGTAGAAGACTGCTCTTTTCTCAAAAGCAGAGTGTATTGCTTGTAAGGCGAGCTAGCCTTTGTTTTCCAGTCCTAAATGGATTTGAATCACATGCAGTTGTTGGTCCCATGAGCAAGAGTTATTTTCTGGTAAGGAAAGTCACTATTGTGCTCCCATTGCCATGCACAATGCAAAGAGCCCTGGCCTCTGATCCCAGCAAGTACAGTGTATTGTACTGAAGATTAGGTATTTTCTTGTCAATTTCCTAAGCAGAGTTGAACTAGATATGGACCGTGTGTGTAGGAAGCACAGTTCTTTTGTTCTGAGCAAGCTCACTGTTCTGGCCATACAGGAAACACGTTAGAGTAGATTAGTGCTCTTTTCTCAAAAGCAGAGTGTGTTTCTTTTAAGGCTAGCTATTGTTTGTTTCCCAGTCCTAAATGGAGTTGAATCCCATGCAGTTTCTGGTCCTACGAGCAAGAGTTGTTTTCTGGTATCAAGAGTCACTATTGTGCTCCCATTGTCATACACAGGGCAAAAAGCACTGGCGTCGGTTCCCAGCATGTACAGTGTATTGGACGGAAGAGGATATACTGTTCTTGTCAGTTTCCTAAGCAGAATTGAACTAGCTATGGCCGTGTGTGTAGGAAGCACATTTCTTTTCTTCTGAGCAAGCTCACTGTTCGGACCCCATAGAAAATACAGTAGAGTGGAAGAGTGCCCTTTTCTCAAAAGCAGAGTGTGTTTCTTGTAAGGCGAGCTAGCATTTGTTTCTCAGTCCTAAATGGAGTTGAATCACATGCAGTTTCTGGTCCTACGAGCAAGAGTTGTTTTCTGGTAAGAAGAGTCACTAGTGCACTCCCATTGTCATACACAGGGCATATAGCACTGGCATCTGTTCCCAGCATGTACAGTGTATTGGACTTAAGAGGATCTACTGTTCTTGTCAGTTTCCTAAGAAGAATTGATCTAGATATGGCCCGTGTGTGTAGGAAGCACAGTTCTTTTGTTCTGAGCAAGCTCACTGTTCTGGCCCTATAGGAAACACAATAGAGTAGAAGAGTGCTCTTTTCTCAAAAGCAGAGTGTGTTTCTTGTAAGGCGAGCTAGCGTTTGTTTCCCAGTCCTAAATGTAGTTGAATC
Organism: Peromyscus eremicus; assembly: GCF_949786415.1. Classification (NCBI taxonomy): domain Eukaryota; kingdom Metazoa; phylum Chordata; class Mammalia; order Rodentia; family Cricetidae; genus Peromyscus; species Peromyscus eremicus. The sequence continues at coordinate 21,183 of NW_026737507.1, read as the reverse complement.
CCATGCATTATTTCGTCCTATGAGCAAGAGTTGTTTTCTGGTAAGAAGAGTCACTATTGCGCTCCCATTGCCATACACAGTGCAAATAGCACTGGCGTCTGTTCCCAGGAAGTAATGTGCATTTGACTGAACAGGAACTACTGTTCTTGTAAGTTTCCTAAGCAGAGTTGAACTAGATATGGCCCGTGTGTGTAGGAAGCACAGTTCTTTTATACTGAGCAAGCTCACTGTTCGGACCCCATAGGAAACACATTAGAGTAGAAGAGGGCTCTTTCCTAAAAAGCAGAGTTTGTTTCTTGTAAGGCGAGCTAGCGTTTGTTTCCCAGTCCTAAAAGGAATTGAATCACATGCAGTTTCTGTTTCTACGAGCAATAGTTGTTTTCTGGTAAGAAGATACACTATTGTGCTCCCATTGTCATACAAAAAGCAAATAGCACTGTCCTCTGTTCCCAGCATGTACAGTGTATTGGAATGAAGAGGATCTACTGTTCTTGTCAGTTTCCTAAGCAGAATTGAACTAGATATGGCCGTGTGTGTAGGAAGCACAGTTCTTTTGTTCTGAGCAAGCTCACTGTTCTGGCCCTATAGGAAACACAGTAGAGTAGAAGAGTGCTCTTTTCTCAAAAGCAGAGTGTGTTGCTTGTAAGGCGAGCTAGCCTTTGTTTTCCAGTCCTAAATGGAGTTGAATCACATGCAGTTGTTGGTCCCACGAGCAAGAGTTATTTTCTGCTAAGGAAAGTCACTATTGTGCTCCCATTGCCATGCACAGTGCAAAGAGCTCTCGCGTCTGATCCCAGCAAGTACAGTGTATTGTACTGAAGATTAGGTATTGTTCTTGTCAATTTCCTAAGCAGAGTTGAACTAGATATGGCCGTGTGTGTAGGAAGCACAGTTCTTTTGTTCTGAGCAAGCTCACCTTTTTGGCCCTATAGGAAACACAGTAGAGTAGAAGAGTGCTCTTTTCTCAAAAGCATAGTGTGTTTCTTGTAAGGTGAGCTAGCATTTGTTTCCCTGTCCTAAATGAATTTGAATCACACGCAGTTTCTGGTCCAACGAGCAAGAGTTGTTTTCTGGTAAGAAGTGTCACTATTGCGCTCCCATTGTCATACACAGGGCAAATAGCACTGGCGTCTGTTCCCAGCATGTACATTGTATTGGACTGAAGAGGATCTACTTCTTGTCAGTTTCCTAAGCAGTGTGAATTGATATGGCCCGTGTGTGTAGGAAGCACAGTTCTCTTGTTCTGAGCATGCTCACTGTTCTGGCCCTATAGGAAACACAGTAGAGTAGAAGAGTGATCGTTTCTCAAAAGCAGAGTGTGTTTCTTGTAAGGCGAGCTAGCGTTTGTTTCCCAATCCTAAATGGGAGTTGAATCACATGCAGTTTCTGGTCTTACGAGCAAGAATTATTTTCTGGTAAGAAGAGTCACTATTGTGCTCCCAAGGTCATACACAGGGCAAATAGCACGGGCGTCTGTTCCCAGCAAATACAGTGTATTGGACTGAAGAGGAGCTACTGTTCTTGTCAGTTTCCTAAGCAGAGTTGAACTAGATATGGCCCGTGTGTGTAGGAAGCACAGTTCTTTTGTTCTGAGCAAACTCACTGTTCGGAACCCATTAGAAACACAGTAGAGTAGAAGAGTGCTCTTTTCTCAAAAGCAGAGTTTGTTTCTTTTAAGGCGAGCTAGCCTTTGTTTTCCAGTCCTAAATGGAGTTGAATCACATGCAGTTGTTGGTCCCACGAGCAAGAGTTGTTTTCTGGTAAGGAAAATCACTATTGTGCTCCCATTGCCATGCACAGTGCAAAGAGCACTCGCGTCTGATCCCAGCTAGTACAGTGTATTGTACTGAAGAGCAGGTATTGTTCTTGTCAGTTTCCTAAGCAGAGTTGAACTAGATATGGACTGTGTGTGTAGGAAGCACAGTTCTTTTGTTCTGAGCAAGCTCACTGTTCGGACCCCATAGGAAACACATTAGAGTAGAAGAGTGCTCTTCCCTAAAAAGCAGAGTGTGTTTCTTGTAAGGCGAGCTAGTGTTTATTTCCCAGTCCTAAATGGAGTTGAATCACATGCAGTTTCTGGTCCTACGAGCAATAGTTGTTTTCCGGTAAGAAGAGTCACTATTGTGCTCCCATGGTCATACACAGGGCAAATAGCACAGGCGTTTGTTCCCAGCAAATACAGTGTATTGGACTGAAGAGGAGCTACTGTTCTTGTCAGTTTCCTAAGCAGAGTTGAAGTAGATATGGCCGTGTTTGTAGGAAGCACAGTTTTTTTGTTCTGAGCAAACTCACTGTTTTGGCCCTATAGGAAACACAGCAGAGTACAAGAGTGTTCTTTTCTCAAAAGTAGAGTGTGTCTCTTGTAAGGCAAGCTAGCGTTTGTTTCCCAGTCCTAAATGGAGTTGAATCACATGCAGTTTTTGGTCCTACGAGCAAGAGTTGTTTTCTGGTAAGAAGAGTCACTCTTGAGCTCCCATTGCCATACACAGTGCAAATAGCACTGACGTCTGTTCCCAGCATGTACAGTGTATTGCACTGAAGAGGATCTACTGTTCTCGTCAGTTTCCTAAGCAGAGTTGAACTAGATATAGCACGTGTGTTGGAAGCACAGTTCTTTTGTTCTGAGCAAGCTGACTGTTCGGACCCCATAGGAAACACAGTAGAGTAGAAGAGTGCTCTTTTCTCAAAAGCAGAGTGTGTTTCTTGTAAGGCGAGCTAGCGTTTGTTTCCCAGTCCTAAGTGGAGTTGAATCACATGCAGTTTCTGGTCCAACGATCAAGAGTTGTTTTCTGGTAAGAAGAGTCACTATTGTGCTCCCATTGTCATACACAGGGCTAATAGCACTGGCGTCTGTTCCCAGCATGTACACTGTATTGGACTGAACAGGATCTACTGTTCTTGTCAGTTTCCTAAGCAGAGTTGAACTAGATATGGCCGTGTGTGTAGGAAGCACAGTTCTTTTGTTCTGAGCAAGCTCACTGTCTGGCCATATAGGAAACACATTGGAGTAGAATAGTGCTCTTTTCTCAAAAGCAGAGTGTGTTTCTTGTAAGGCGAGCTAGCGTTTGTTTCCCTGTCCTAAATGGAGTTGAATCCCATGCAGATTCTGGTCCTACGAGCAAGAGTTGTTTTCTGGTATCAAGAGTCACTATTGTGCTCCCATTGTCATACACAGGCCAAATAGCACTGGCGTCTGTTCCCAGCATGTACAGTGTATTGGACGGAAGAGGATCTACTGTTATTGTCAGTTTCCTAAGCAGAATTGAGCTAGCTATGGCCGTGTGTTGGAAGTACAGTTCTTTTCTTCTGAGCAAGCTCACTGTTCGGACCCAATAGGAAACACCGTAGAGTAGAAGAGTGCCCTTTTCTCAAAAGCATAGTGTGTTCTTGTAAGGTGAGCTAGCGTTTGTTTCCCTGTCCTAAATGGATTTGAATCACACACAGTTTCTGGTCCAACGAGCAAGAGTTGTTTTCTGGTAAGAAGAGTCACTATTGCGCTCCCATTGTCATACACAGGGCAAATAGCACTGGCGTCTGTTCCCAGCATGTACAGTGTATTGGACTGAAGAGGATCTACTGTTCTTGTCAGTTTCCTAAGCAGTGTGAATAGATTGGCCCGTGTGTGTAGGAAGCACAGTTCTTTTGTTCTGAGCATGCTCACTGTTCTGGCCCTATAGGAAACACAGTAGAGTAGAAGAGTGATCATTTCTCAAAAGCAGAGTGTGTTTCTTGTAAGGCGAGCTAGCGTTTGTTTCCCAGTCCTAAATGGGAGTTGAATCACATGCAGTTTCTGGTCTTAAGAGCAAGAATTGTTTTCTGGTAAGAAGAGTCACTATTGTGCTCCCAAGGTCATACACAGGGCAAATAGCACGGGCGTCTGTTTCCAGCAAATACAGTGTATTGGACTGAAGAGGAGCTACTGTTCTTGTCAGTTTCCTAACCACAGTTGAACTAGATATGGCCCTTGTGTGTAGGATGCACAGTTCTTTTGTTCTGAGCAAGCTCACTGTTCGGAAACCATTAGAAACACAGTAGAGTAGAAGAGTGCTCTTTTCTCAAAAGCAGAGTTTGTTTCTTTTAAGGCGAGCTAGCGTTTGTTTCCCAGTCCTAAATGGAGTTGAATCACATGCAGTTTTTGGTCCCACGAGCAAGAGTTGTTTTCTGGTAAGAAGAGTCACTCTTGCGCTCCCATTGTCATACACAGGTCAAATAGCACTGGCGTCTGTTTCCAGCATGTACACTGTATTGGATTGAAGAGTATCTACTGTTCTTGTCAGTTTCCTAAGCAGAGTTGAACTAGCTATGGCCGTGTGTGTAGGAAGCACAGTTCTTTTGTTCTGAGCAAGCTCACTGTTCTGGCCATATAGGAAACACATTAGAGTAGAATAGTGCTCTTTTCTCAAAAGCAGAGTGTGTTGCTTGTAAGGCGAGCTAGCGTTTGTTTCCCAGTCCTAAATGGAGTTGAATCACATGCAGTTGTTGGTCCCACGAGCAAGAGTTGTTTTCTGGTAAGGAAAGTCACTATTGTGCTCCCATTGCCATGCACAGTGCAAAGAGCACTCGCGTCTGATCCCAGCTAGTACAGTGTATTGTACTGAAGAGGAGGTATTGTTCTTGTCAGTTTCCTAAGCAGAGTTGAACTAGATATGGACTGTGTGTTTAGGAAGCACAGTTCTTTTGTTCTGAGCAAGTTCACTGTTCGGACCCCATAGGAAACACATTAGAGTAGAAGAGTGCTCTTTCCTAAAAAGCAGAGTGTGTTTCTTGTAAGGCGAGCTAGTGTTTGTTTCCCAGTCCTAAATGGAGTTGAATCACATGCAGTTTCTGGTCCTACGAGCAATAGTTGTTTTCTGGTAAGAAGAGTCACTATTGTGCTCCCATTGTCATACAAAAAGCAAATAGCACTGTGGTCTGTTCCCAGCATGTACAGTGTATTGGACTGTAGAGGATCTACTGTTCTTGTCAGTTTCCTAAGCAGAATAAACTAGACATGGCCGTGTGTGTAGGAAGCACAGTTCTTTTGTTCTGAGCAAGCTCACTGTTCTGGCCATATAGGAAACACATTAGAGTAGAATAGTGCTCTTTTCTCAAAAGCAGAGTGTGTTTCTTGTAAGGCGAGCTAGCGTTTGTTTCCCAGTCCTAAATGGAGTTGAATCCCATGCAGTTTCTGGTCCTACGAGCAAGAGTTGTTTTCTGGTAAGAAGAGTCACTATTGCGCTCCCATTGCCATACACAGTGCAAATAGCACTGGCGTCTGTTCCCAGGAAGTAATGTGCATTTGACTGAACAGGAGCTACTGTTCTTGTAAGTTTCCTAAGCAGAGTTGAACTAGATATGGTCGTGTGTGTAGGAAGCACAGTTCTTTTATACTGAGCAAGCTCACTGTAGGGACCCCATAGGAAACACATTAGATTAGAAGAGGGCTCTTTCCTAAAAAGCAGAGTTTGTTTCTTGTAAGGCGAGCTAGCGTTTGTTTCCCAGTCCTAAATGGAGTTGAATCACATGCAGTTGTTGGTCCCACGAGCAAGAGTTGTTTTCTGGTAAGGAAAGTCACTATTGTGCTCCCATTGCCATGCACAGTGCAAAGAGCACTTGCGTCTGATCCCAGCTAGTACAGTGTATTGTACTGAAGAGGAGGTATTGTTCTTGTCAGTTTCCTAAGCAGAGTTGAACTAGATATGGACTGTGTGTTTAGGAAGCACGGTTCTTTTGTTCTGAGCAAGCTCACTGTTCGGACCCCATAGGAAACACATTAGAGTAGAAGAGTGCTCTTTCCTATAATGTAGAGTGTGTTTCTTGTAAGGCGAGCTAGTGTTTGTTTCCTAGTCCTAAATGGAGTTGAATCACATGCAGTTTCTGGTCCTACGAGCAATAGTTGTTTTCTGGTAAGAAGAGTCACTATTGTGCTCCCATTGTCATACAAAAAGCAAATAGCACTGTCGTCTGTTCCCAGCATGTACAGAGTATTGGACTTTAGAGGATCTACTGTTCTTGTCAGTTTCCTAAGCAGAATTGAACTAGATATGGCCGTGTGTGTAGGAAGCACTGTTCTTTTGTTCTGAGCAAGCTCACTGTTCTGGCCCTATAGGAAACACAGTAGAGTAGAAGAGTGCTCTTTTCTCAAAAGCAGAGTGTGTTGCTTGTAAGGCGAGCTAGCCTTTGTTTTCCAGTCCTAAATGGAGTTGAATCACATGCAGTTGTTGGTCCCACGAGCAAGAGTTATTTACTGGTAAGGAAAGTCACTATTGTGCTCCCATTGCCATGCACAATGCAAAGAGCCCTCGCCTCTGATCCCAGCAAGTACAGTGTATTGTACTGAAGATTAGGTATTGTTCTTGTCAATTTCCTAAGCAGAGCTGAACTAGATATGGACCGTGTGTGTAGGAAGCACAGTTCTTTTGTTCTGAGCAAGCTCACTGTTCTGGCCATATAGGAAACACGTTAGAGTAGATTAGTGCTCTTTTCTCAAAAGCAGAGTGTGTTTCTTTTAAGGCTAGCTATTGTTTGTTTCCCAGTCCTAAATGGAGTTGAATCCCATGCAGTTTCTGGTCCTACGAGCAAGAGTTGTTTTCTGGTATCAAGAGTCAGTATTGTGCTCCCATTGTCATACACAGGGCAAATAGCACTGGTGTCTGTTCCCAGCATGTACAGTGTATTGGACGGAAGAGGATATACTGTTCTTGTCAGTTTCCTAAGCAGAATTGAACTAGCTATGGCCGTGTGTGTAGGAAGCACATTTCTTTTCTTCTGAGCAAGCTCACTGTTCGGACCCCATAGAAAATACAGTAGAGTGGAAGAGTGCCCTTTTCTCAAAAGCAGAGTGTGTTTCTTGTAAGGCGAGCTAGCGTTTGTTTCTCAGTCCTAAATGGAGTTGAATCACATGCAGTTTCTGGTCGTACGAGCAAGAGTTGTTTTCTAGTAAGAAGAGTCACTATTGCGCTCCCACTGGCATACACAGTGCAAATAGCACTGGCGTCTGTTCCCAGGAAGTAATGTGCATTTGACTGAACAGGAGCTACTGTTCTTGTAAGTTTCCTAAGCAGAGTTGAACTAGATATGGCCGTGTGTGTAGGAAGCACAGTTCTTTTATACTGAGCAAGCTCACTGTTCGGACCCCATAGGAAACACATTAGAGTAGAAGAGGGCTCTTTCCTAAAAAGCAGAGTTTGTTTCTTGTAAGGCGAGCTAGCGTTTGTTTCCCAGTCCTAAATGGAATTGAATCACATGCAGTTTCTGGTCCTAGGAGCAATAGTTGTTTTCTGGTAAGAAGAGTAACTATTGTGCTCCCATTGTCATACAAAAAGCAAATAGCACTGTCGTCTGTTCCCAGCATGTACAGTGTATTGGAATGAAGAGGATCTACTGTTCTTGTCAGTTTTCTAAGCAGAATTGAACTAGATATGGCCATGTGTGTAGGAAGCACAGTTCTTTTGTTCTGAGCAAGCTCACTGTTCTGGCATTATAGGAAACACAGTAGAGTAGAAGAGTGCTCTTTTCTCAAAAGCAGAGTGTGTTGCTTGTAAGGCGAGCTAGCGTTTGTTTCCCAGTCCTAAATGGAGTTAAATCACATGCAGTTTCTTGTCCTGCAAGCAAGAGTTGTTTTCTGGTAAGAAGAGTCACTATTGCGCTCCCATTGTCATACACAGGGCTAATAGCACTGGCGTCTGTTCCCAGCATGTACACTGTATTGGACTGAACAGGATCTACTGTTCTTGTCAGTTTCCTAAGCAGAATTGAACTAGATATGGCCGTGTGTGTAGGAAGCACAGTTCTTTTGTTCTGAGCAAGTTCACTGTTCTGGCCATATAGGAAACACATTAGAGTAGAATAGTGCTCTTTTCTCAAAAGCAGAGTATGTTTCTTGTAAGGCGAGCTAGCGTTTGTATCCCAGTCCTAAATGGAGTTGAATCCCATGCAGTTTCTGGTCCTACGAGCAAGAGTTGTTTTCTGGTATCAAGAGTCACTATTGTGCTCCCATTGTCATACACAGGGTAAATAGCACTGGCGTCTGTTCCCAGCATGTACAGTGTATTGGACTGAAGAGGAGCTACTGTTCTTGTCAGTTTCCTAAGCAGAGTTGACCTAGATATAGCCCGTGTGTATAGGAAGCACAGTTCTTTTTTTCTGAGCAAGCTCACTTTTCAGACCCCATAGGAAACACATTAGAGTAGAAGAGTGCTCTTTTCTAAAAAGCAGAGTGTGTTTCTTGTAAGGCGAGCTAGCTTTTGTTTCCCAGTATTAAAAGGAGTTGAATCACATGCAGTTTCTGGTCCTACGAGCAAGAGCTGTTTTCTGGTAAGAAATGTCACTATTGTGCTCCCATTGTCATACAAAAAGCAAATAGCAGTGTCGTCTGTTCCCAGCATGTACAGTGTATTGGAATGAAGAGGATCTACTGTTCTTGTCAGTTTCCTAAGCAGAATTGAACTAGATATGGCCGTGTGTGTAGGAAGCACAGTTCTTTTGTTCTGAGCATGCTCACTGTTCTGGCCCTATAGGAAACACAGTAGAGTAGAAGAGTGCTCTTTTCTCAAAAGCAGAGTGTGTTTCTTGTAAGGCAAGCTAGTGTTTGTTTCCCAGTCCTAAATGGAGTTGAATCACATGCAGATTTTGGTCCTACAAGCAAGAGTTGTTTTCTGGTAAGGAAAGTCACTATTGTGCTCCTATTGCCGCACACAGTGCAAATAGCACTCGCGTCTGTTCCCAGCCAGTACAGTGTATTGGACTGAAGGGGAGCTACTGTTCTTGTCAGTTTCCTAAGCAGAGTTGAACTAGATATGGCCCGTGTGTGTAGGAAGCATATTTCTTTTGTTCTGAGCAAGCTCACTTTTCGGACCCCATAGGAAATACATTAGAGTAGAAGAGTGCTCTTTTCTAAAAAGCAGAGTGTGTTTCTTGTAAGGCGAGCTTGCGTTTGTTTCCCAATCCTAAATGGAGTTGAATCACATGCAGTTTCTGGTCCAACGAGCAAGAGTTGTTTTCTGGTAAGAAGAGTCACTATTGCGCTCCCATTGTCATACACAGGGCAAATAGCACTGGCGTCTGTTCCCAGCGTGTACAGTGTATTGGACTGAAGAGGATATGCTGCTCTTGTCAGTCTCCTAAGCAGAGTTGAACTAGATATGCCCGTGTGTGTAAGAAGCACAGTTCTTTTGTTCTGAGCAAGCTCACTCTTCGGACCCCATAGGAAACACATTAGAGTAGAAGAGTGCTCTTTCCTAAAAAGCAGAGTTTGTTTTTTGTAAGGCGAGCTAGCGTTTGTTTCCCAGTCCTAAATGGAGTTGAATCACATGCAGTTTCTGGTCCTACGAGCAATAGTTGTTTTCTGGTAAGAAGAGTCACTATTGTGCTCCCATTTTCATACAAAAAGCAAATAGCACTGTCGCCTGTTCCCAGCATGTACAGTGTATTGGACTGAAGAGGATCTACTGTTCTTGTCAGTTTCCTAAGCAGAATTGAACTAGATATGGCCGTGTGTGTAGGAAGCACAGTTCTTTTGTTCTGAGCAAGCTCACTGTTCTGGCCCTATAGGAAACACAGTAGAGTAGAAGAGTGCTCTTTTCTCAAAAGCAGAGTGTGTTGCTTGTAAGGCGAGCTAGCCTTTGTTTTCCAGTCCTAAATGGAGTTGAATCACATGCAGTTGTAGGTCCCACGAGCAAGAGATATTTTCTGGTAAGGAAAGTCACTATTGCGCTCCCATTGCCATGCACAGTGCAAAGAGCACTCGTGTCTGATCCCAGCAAGTACAGTGTATTGTACTGAAGATTAGGTATTGTTCTTGTCAGTTTCCTAAGCAGAGTTGAACTAGATATGGACCGTGTGTGTAGGAAGCACAGTTCTTTTGTTCTGAGCAAGCTCACTGTTCGGACCCCAATGAAAACACAGTAGAGTAGAAGAGTGCTCTTTTCTCAAAAGCAGAGTGTGTTTCTTGTAAGGAGAGCTAGCGTTTGTTTCCCAGTCCTAAATGTAGTTGAATCCCATGCAGATTTTCGTCCTATGAGCAAGAGTTGTTTTCTGGTAAGAAGAGTCACTATTGCGCTCCCATTGCCATACACACTGCAAATAGCACTCGCATCTGTTCCCAGCAAGTAATGTGTATTGGACTGAAGAGGAGCTACTGTTCTTGTCAGATTCCTAAGCAGAGTTGAACTAGATATGGCCCGTGTGTGCAGGAAGCACAGTTCTTTTGTTCTGAGCAAGCTCACTTTTCGGACCCCATAGGAAACACATTAGAGTAGAAGAGTGCTCTTTTCGAAAAAGCAGAGTGTGTTTCTTGTAAGGAGAGCTTGCGTTTGTTTCCCAGTCCTAAATGGAGTTGAATCACATGCAGTTTCTGGTCCTACGAGCAAGAGCTGTTTTCTGGTAAAAAGAGTCACTATTGTGCTCCCATTGTCATACACAGTGCAAATTGCACTGGCGTCTGTTCCCAGCATGTACAGTGTATTGGACTGAAGGGGATCTACTGTTCTTGTCAGTTTCCTAAGCAGAATTGAACTAGATATGGCCCTATGTGTAGGAAGCACAGTTTTTTTGTTCTGAGCAAGCTCACTGTTTTGGCCCTATAGGAAAAACAGCAGAGTAGAAGAGTGTTCTTTTCTCAAAAGTAGAGTGTGTTTCTTGTAAGGCGAGCTAGCGTTTGTTTTCCAGTCCTAAATGGAGTTGAATCACATGCAGTAGTTTGTCCCATGAGTAAGAGTTGTTTTCTGGTAAGGAAAGTAACTATTGTGCTCCCATTGCCATACACAGTGCAAATAGCACTCGCATCTGTTCCCAGCAAGTACAGTGTATTAGACTGATGAGGAGCTACTGTTCTTGTCAGTTTCCTAAGCAGAGTTAAACTATATATGGCCCGTGTATGTAGGAAGCACAGTTCTTTTGTTCTGAGCAAGCTCACTGTTCGGACCCCAGAGGAAACACAGTAGAGTAGAAGAGTGCTCTTTTCTCAAAACAGAGTGTGTTTCCTGTAAGGCGAGCTAGCGTTTGTTTCCCAGTCCTAAATGGGAGTTGAATCACATGCATATTCTGGTCCTACGAGCAAGAGTTGTTTTCTAGTAAGAAGAGTCACTATTGTGCTCCCATTGTCATACACAGGGCAAATAGCACTGGCGTCGGTTCCCAGCATGTACAGTGTATTGGACGGAAGAGGATCTACTGTTCTTGTCAGTTTCCTAAGCAGAATTGAACTAGCTATGGCCGTGTGTGTAGGAAGCACAGTTCTTTTCTTCTGAGCAAGCTCACTGTTCGGACCCCATAGGAAATACAGTAGAGTGGAAGAGTGCCCTTTTGTCAAAAGCAGAGTGTGTTTCTTGTAAGGCGAGATAGTGTTTGTTTCTCAGTCCTAAATGGAGTTGAATCACATGCAGTTTCTGGTCCTATGAGCAAGAGTTGTTTTCTGGTAAGAAGAGTCACTAGTGCGCTCCCATTGTCATACACAGGTCATATAGCACTGGCATCTGTTCCCAGTATGTACAGTGTATTGGACTTAAGAGGAGCTACTGTTCTTGTCAGTTTCCTAAGCAGAGTTGAACTAGATATGGCCCGTGTGTGTAGGAAGCACAGTTCTTTTGTTCTGAGCAAGCTCGCTCTTCGGACTCAATAAAAAACACCGTAGAGTAGAAGAGTGCCCTTTTCTCAAAAGCATAGTGTGTTTCTTGTAAGGCGAGCTAGCGTTTTTTTCCCTGTCCTATATGGATTTGAATCACATGCAGTTTCTGGTCCCACGAGCAAGAGTTGTTTTCTGGTAAGAAGAGACACTATTGTGCTCCCATTGCCACACATAGTGCAAATAGGACTCGCGTCTGTTCCCATCAAGTACAGTGTATTGGACTGAAGAGGAGCTACTGTTCTTGTCAGTTTCCTAAGCAGAATTGAACTAGATATGGCCCTGTGTGTAGGAAGCACAGTTCTTTTGTTTTGAGCATGCTCACTGTTCTGCCTTATAGGAAACACAGTAGAGTAGAAGAGTGATCTTTTCTCAAAAGCAGAGTGTGTTTCTTGTAAGGCGAGCTAGTGCTTGTTTCCCAGTCCTAAATGGGAGTTGAATCACATGCAGTTTCTGGTCTTACGAGCAAGAATTGTTTTCTGGTAAGAAGAGTCACTATTGTGCTCCCATGGTCATACACAGGGCAAATAGCACAGGCGTCTGTTCCCAGCAAATACAGTGTATTGGACTGAAGAGGAGCTACTGTTCTTGTCAGTTTCCTAAGCAGAGTTGAACTACATATGGCCGTTTGTGTAGGAAGCACAGTTTTTTTGTTCTGAGCAAGCTCACTGTTTTGGCCCTATAGGAAACACAGCAGAGTAGAAGAGTGTTCTTTTCTCAAAAGTAGAGTGTGTTTCTTGTAAGGCAAGCTAGCGTTTGTTTCCCAGTCCTAAATGGAGTTGAATCACATGCAGTTTCTGGTCCTACGAGCAAGAGTTGTTTTCTGGTAAGAAGAGCCACTATTGCGCTCCCATTGCCATACACAGTGCAAATAGCACTGGCGTCTGTTCCCAGCATGTACAGTGTATTGCACTGAAGAGGATCTACTGTTCTTGTCAGTTTCCTAAGCAGAGTTGAACTAGATATAGCACGTGTGTTGGAAGCACAGTTCTTTTTTTCTGAGCAAGCTGACTGTTCGGACCCCATAGGAAACACAGTAGAGTAGAAGAGTGCTCTTTTCTCAAAAGCAGAGTGTGTTTCTTGTAAGGCGAGCTAGCGTTTGTTTCCCAGTCCTAAATGGAGTTGAATCTCATGCAGTTTCTGGTCCTACGAGCAAGAGTTGTTTTCTGGTAAGAAGAGTCACTATTGCGCTCCCATTGTCATACACAGGGCAAATAGCACTGGCGTCTGTTCCCAGCATGTACACTGTATTGGACTGAAGAGGATCTACTGTTCTTGTCAGTTTCCTAAGCAGAGTTGAACTAGATATGGCCGTGTGTGTAGGAAGCACAGTTCTTTTGTTCTGAGCAAGCTCACTGTTCTGGCCATATAGGAAACACATTAGAGTAGAATAGTGCTCTTTTCTCAAAAGCAGAGTGTGTTTCTTGTAAGGCGAGCTAGCGTTTGTTTCCCAGTCCAAAATCGAGTTGAATCATATGCAGTTTCTGGTCCTATGAGAAAGGGATGTTTTCTGATAAGGAAAATCACTATTGTGCTCCCTTTGCCATAAACAGTGCAAATAGCACTCGCGTCTATTCACAGCAAGTACAGTGTATTGTACTGAAGAGGAGCTACTGTTCTTGTCAGTTTCCTAACCAGAGTTGAACTAGATATGGCCCGTTTGTGTAGGAAGAACAGTTGTTTTGTTCTGAGCAAGCTCGCTGTTCGGACCCAGTAGGAAACACCGTAGAGTAGAAGAGTGCCCTTTTCTCAAAAGCATAGTGTGTTTCTTCTAAGGCGAGCTAGCGTTTGTTTCCCTGTCCTAAATGGATTTGAATCACATGCAGTTTCAGGTCCAACGAGCAAGAGTTGTTTTCTGGTAAGAAGAGTCACTGTTGTGCTCCCACGGTCATACACAGGGCAAATAGCACGGGCGTCTGTTACCAGCAAATACAGTGTATTAGACTGAAGAGGAGCTGCTGTTCTTGTCAGTTTCCTAAGCAGAGTTGAACTAGATATAGCCCGTGTGTGTAGGAAGCACAGTTCTTTTTTTCTGAGCAAGCTCACTGTTTTGGCCCTATAGGAAACACAGTAGAGTAGAAGAGTGCTCTTTTCTCAAAAGCAGAGTATGTTTCTTGTAAGGCGAGCTAGCGTTTGTTTCCCAGTCCTAAATGGAATTGAATCACATGCCGTTTTTGGTCTTACAAGCAAGAGTTGTTTTCTGATAAGGAAAGTCATTATTGTGCTCCCATTGCCACACACAGTGCAAATAGCACTCACGTCTGTTCCCAGCCAGTACAGTGTATTGGACTGAAGAGGAGCTTCTGTTCTTGTCAGTTTCCTAAGCAGAGTTGAACTAGATATGGCCTGTGTGTGTAGGAAACACAGTTCTTTTTTTTTGAGCCAGCTCACTTTTCGGACCCCATAGGAAATACATTAGAGTAGAAGAGTGCTCTTTTCTAAAAAGCAGAGTGTGTTTCTTGTAAGGAGAGCTTGCGTTTGTTTCCCAGTCCTAAATGGAGTTGAATCACATGCAGTTTCTGGTCCTACGAGCAAGAGCTGTTTTCTGGTAAGAAGAGTCACTATTGTGCTCCCCTTGTCATACACAGTGCAAATAGCACTGGCGTCTGTTCCCAGCATGTACAGTGTATTGGACTGAAGGGGATCTACTGTTCTTGTCAGTTTCGTAAACAGAATTGAACTAGATATGGCCGTGTGTGTAAGAAGCACAGTTTTTTTGTTCTGAGCAAGCTCACTGTTTTGGCCCTATAAGAAACACAGCAGAGTAGAAGAGTGTTCTTTTCTCAAAAGTAGAGTGTGTTTCTTGTAAGGCAAGCTAGCGTTTGTTTCCCAGTCCTAAATTGAGTTGAATCACATGCAGTTTCTGGTCCTACGAGCAAGAGTTGTTTTCTGGTAAGAAGAGTCACTATTGCACTCCCATTGTCATACACAGGGCAAATAGCACTGGCGTCTGTTCCCAGCATGTACACTGTATTGGACTGAAGAGGATCTACAGTTCTTGTCAGTTTCCTAAGCAGAGTTGAACTAGATATGGCCGTGTGTGTAGGAAGCACAGTTCTTTTGTTCTGAGCATGCTCACTGTTCTGGCCATAAAGGAAACACATTAGAGTAGAAGAGTGCTCTTTTCTCAAAAGCAGAGTGTGTTTCTTTTAAGGCTAGCTATTGTTTGTTTCCCAGTCCTAAATGGAGCTGAATCCCATGCAGTTTCTAGTTTTACGTGCAAGAGTTGTTTTCTGGTATCAAGAGACACTATTGTGCTCCCATTGTCATACACAGGGCAAATAGCACTGGCGTCTGTTCCCAGCAAGTACAGTGTATTGGACGGAAGAGGATCTACTGTTCTTGTCAATTTCCTAAGCAGAATTGAACTAGCTGTGGCCGTGTGTGTTGGAAGCACATTTCTTTTCTTCTGAGCAAGCTCACTGTTCGAACCCCATAGGAAATACAGTAGAGTGGAAGAGTGCCCTTTTCTCAAAAGCAGAGTGTGTTTCTTGTAAGGCGAGCTAGCGTTTGTTTCTCAGTCCTAAATGGAGTTGAATCACATGCAGTTTCTGGTCGTATGAGCAAGAGTTGTTTTCTGGTAAGAAGAGTCACTAGTGCGCTCCCATTGTCATACACAGGGCATATAGCACTGGCATCTGTTCCCAGCATGTACAGTGTATTGGACTTAAGAGGATCTACTGTTCTTGTCAGTTTCCTAAGCAGAATTGATCTAGATATGGCCCGTGTGTGTAGGAAGCACAGTTCTTTTGTTCTGAGCAAGCTCACTGTTCTGGCCCTATAGGAAACACAGTAGAGTAGAAGAGTGCTCTTTTCTCAAAAGCAGAGTGTGTTTCTTGTAAGGCGAGCTAGTGTTTGTTTCCCAGTCCTAAATGTAGTTGAATCCCATGCAGTATTTCGTCCTATGAGCAAGAGTTGTTCTCTGGTAAGAAGAGTCACTATTGCGCTCCCACTGCCATACACAGTGCAAATAGCACTGGAGTCTGTTCCCAGGAAGTAATGTGCATTTGACTGAACAGGAGCTACTGTTCTTGTCAAGTTCCTAAGCAGAGTTGAACTAGATATGGCCCATGTGTGTAGGAAGCTCAGTTCTTTTGTTCTGAGCAAGCTCACTGTTCGGACCCCATAGGAAACACATTAGAGTAGAAGAGTGCTCTTTCCTAAAAAGCAGAGTTTGTTTCTTGTAAGGCGAGCTAGTGTTTGTTTCCCAGTCCTAAATGGAGTTGAATCACATGCAGTTTCTGGTCCTATGAGCAATAGTTGTTTTCTGGTAAGAAGAGTCACTATTGTGCTCCCATTGTCATACAAAAAGCAAATAGCACTGTCGTCTGTTCCCAGCATGTACAGTGTATTGGACTGAAGAGGATCTACTGTTTTTGTCAGTTTACTAAGCAGAATTGAACTAGATATGGCCCGTGTGTGTAGGAAGCATAGTTCTTTTGTTCTGAGCAAGCTCACTTTTCGGACCCCATAGGAAATACATTAGAGTAGAAGAGTGCTCTTTTCTAAAAAGCAGAGTGTGTTTCTTGTAAGGCGAGCTTGCGTTTGTTTCCCAATCCTAAATGGAGTTGAATCACATGCAGTTTCTGGTCCAACGAGCAAGAGTTGTTTTCTGGTAAGAAGAGTCACTATTGCGCTCCCATTGTCATACACAGGGCAAATAGCACTGGCGTCTGTTCCCAGCGTGTACAGTGTATTGGACTGAAGAGGATATGCTGCTCTTGTCAGTCTCCTAAGCAGAGTTGAACTAGATATGCCCGTGTGTGTAAGAAGCACAGTTCTTTTGTTCTGAGCAAGCTCACTCTTCGGACCCCATAGGAAACACATTAGAGTAGAAGAGTGCTCTTTCCTAAAAAGCAGAGTTTGTTTTTTGTAAGGCGAGCTAGCGTTTGTTTCCCAGTCCTAAATGGAGTTGAATCACATGCAGTTTCTGGTCCTACGAGCAATAGTTGTTTTCTGGTAAGAAGAGTCACTATTGTGCTCCCATTTTCATACAAAAAGCAAATAGCACTGTCGCCTGTTCCCAGCATGTACAGTGTATTGGACTGAAGAGGATCTACTGTTCTTGTCAGTTTCCTAAGCAGAATTGAACTAGATATGGCCGTGTGTGTAGGAAGCACAGTTCTTTTGTTCTGAGCAAGCTCACTGTTCTGGCCCTATAGGAAACACAGTAGAGTAGAAGAGTGCTCTTTTCTCAAAAGCAGAGTGTGTTGCTTGTAAGGCGAGCTAGCCTTTGTTTTCCAGTCCTAAATGGAGTTGAATCACATGCAGTTGTAGGTCCCACGAGCAAGAGATATTTTCTGGTAAGGAAAGTCACTATTGCGCTCCCATTGCCATGCACAGTGCAAAGAGCACTCGTGTCTGATCCCAGCAAGTACAGTGTATTGTACTGAAGATTAGGTATTGTTCTTGTCAGTTTCCTAAGCAGAGTTGAACTAGATATGGACCGTGTGTGTAGGAAGCACAGTTCTTTTGTTCTGAGCAAGCTCACTGTTCGGACCCCAATGAAAACACAGTAGAGTAGAAGAGTGCTCTTTTCTCAAAAGCAGAGTGTGTTTCTTGTAAGGAGAGCTAGCGTTTGTTTCCCAGTCCTAAATGTAGTTGAATCCCATGCAGATTTTCGTCCTATGAGCAAGAGTTGTTTTCTGGTAAGAAGAGTCACTATTGCGCTCCCATTGCCATACACACTGCAAATAGCACTCGCATCTGTTCCCAGCAAGTAATGTGTATTGGACTGAAGAGGAGCTACTGTTCTTGTCAGATTCCTAAGCAGAGTTGAACTAGATATGGCCCGTGTGTGCAGGAAGCACAGTTCTTTTGTTCTGAGCAAGCTCACTTTTCGGACCCCATAGGAAACACATTAGAGTAGAAGAGTGCTCTTTTCGAAAAAGCAGAGTGTGTTTCTTGTAAGGAGAGCTTGCGTTTGTTTCCCAGTCCTAAATGGAGTTGAATCACATGCAGTTTCTGGTCCTACGAGCAAGAGCTGTTTTCTGGTAAAAAGAGTCACTATTGTGCTCCCATTGTCATACACAGTGCAAATTGCACTGGCGTCTGTTCCCAGCATGTACAGTGTATTGGACTGAAGGGGATCTACTGTTCTTGTCAGTTTCCTAAGCAGAATTGAACTAGATATGGCCCTATGTGTAGGAAGCACAGTTTTTTTGTTCTGAGCAAGCTCACTGTTTTGGCCCTATAGGAAAAACAGCAGAGTAGAAGAGTGTTCTTTTCTCAAAAGTAGAGTGTGTTTCTTGTAAGGCGAGCTAGCGTTTGTTTTCCAGTCCTAAATGGAGTTGAATCACATGCAGTAGTTTGTCCCATGAGTAAGAGTTGTTTTCTGGTAAGGAAAGTAACTATTGTGCTCCCATTGCCATACACAGTGCAAATAGCACTCGCATCTGTTCCCAGCAAGTACAGTGTATTAGACTGATGAGGAGCTACTGTTCTTGTCAGTTTCCTAAGCAGAGTTAAACTATATATGGCCCGTGTATGTAGGAAGCACAGTTCTTTTGTTCTGAGCAAGCTCACTGTTCGGACCCCAGAGGAAACACAGTAGAGTAGAAGAGTGCTCTTTTCTCAAAACAGAGTGTGTTTCCTGTAAGGCGAGCTAGCGTTTGTTTCCCAGTCCTAAATGGGAGTTGAATCACATGCATATTCTGGTCCTACGAGCAAGAGTTGTTTTCTAGTAAGAAGAGTCACTATTGTGCTCCCATTGTCATACACAGGGCAAATAGCACTGGCGTCGGTTCCCAGCATGTACAGTGTATTGGACGGAAGAGGATCTACTGTTCTTGTCAGTTTCCTAAGCAGAATTGAACTAGCTATGGCCGTGTGTGTAGGAAGCACAGTTCTTTTCTTCTGAGCAAGCTCACTGTTCGGACCCCATAGGAAATACAGTAGAGTGGAAGAGTGCCCTTTTGTCAAAAGCAGAGTGTGTTTCTTGTAAGGCGAGATAGCGTTTGTTTCTCAGTCCTAAATGGAGTTGAATCACATGCAGTTTCTGGTCCTATGAGCAAGAGTTGTTTTCTGGTAAGAAGAGTCACTAGTGCGCTCCCATTGTCATACACAGGTCATATAGCACTGGCATCTGTTCCCAGTATGTACAGTGTATTGGACTTAAGAGGAGCTACTGTTCTTGTCAGTTTCCTAAGCAGAGTTGAACTAGATATGGCCCGTGTGTGTAGGAAGCACAGTTCTTTTGTTCTGAGCAAGCTCGCTCTTCGGACTCAATAAAAAACACCGTAGAGTAGAAGAGTGCCCTTTTCTCAAAAGCATAGTGTGTTTCTTGTAAGGCGAGCTAGCGTTTTTTTCCCTGTCCTATATGGATTTGAATCACATGCAGTTTCTGGTCCCACGAGCAAGAGTTGTTTTCTGGTAAGAAGAGACACTATTGTGCTCCCATTGCCACACATAGTGCAAATAGGACTCGCGTCTGTTCCCATCAAGTACAGTGTATTGGACTGAAGAGGAGCTACTGTTCTTGTCAGTTTCCTAAGCAGAATTGAACTAGATATGGCCCTGTGTGTAGGAAGCACAGTTCTTTTGTTTTGAGCATGCTCACTGTTCTGCCTTATAGGAAACACAGTAGAGTAGAAGAGTGATCTTTTCTCAAAAGCAGAGTGTGTTTCTTGTAAGGCGAGCTAGTGCTTGTTTCCCAGTCCTAAATGGGAGTTGAATCACATGCAGTTTCTGGTCTTACGAGCAAGAATTGTTTTCTGGTAAGAAGAGTCACTATTGTGCTCCCATGGTCATACACAGGGCAAATAGCACAGGCGTCTGTTCCCAGCAAATACAGTGTATTGGACTGAAGAGGAGCTACTGTTCTTGTCAGTTTCCTAAGCAGAGTTGAACTACATATGGCCGTTTGTGTAGGAAGCACAGTTTTTTTGTTCTGAGCAAGCTCACTGTTTTGGCCCTATAGGAAACACAGCAGAGTAGAAGAGTGTTCTTTTCTCAAAAGTAGAGTGTGTTTCTTGTAAGGCAAGCTAGCGTTTGTTTCCCAGTCCTAAATGGAGTTGAATCACATGCAGTTTCTGGTCCTACGAGCAAGAGTTGTTTTCTGGTAAGAAGAGCCACTATTGCGCTCCCATTGCCATACACAGTGCAAATAGCACTGGCGTCTGTTCCCAGCATGTACAGTGTATTGCACTGAAGAGGATCTACTGTTCTTGTCAGTTTCCTAAGCAGAGTTGAACTAGATATAGCACGTGTGTTGGAAGCACAGTTCTTTTTTTCTGAGCAAGCTGACTGTTCGGACCCCATAGGAAACACAGTAGAGTAGAAGAGTGCTCTTTTCTCAAAAGCAGAGTGTGTTTCTTGTAAGGCGAGCTAGCGTTTGTTTCCCAGTCCTAAATGGAGTTGAATCTCATGCAGTTTCTGGTCCTACGAGCAAGAGTTGTTTTCTGGTAAGAAGAGTCACTATTGCGCTCCCATTGTCATACACAGGGCAAATAGCACTGGCGTCTTTTCCCAGCATGTACACTGTATTGGACTGAAGAGGATCTACTGTTCTTGTCAGTTTCCTAAGCAGAGTTGAACTAGATATGGCCGTGTGTGTAGGAAGCACAGTTCTTTTGTTCTGAGCAAGCTCACTGTTCTGGCCATATAGGAAACACATTAGAGTAGAATAGTGCTCTTTTCTCAAAAGCAGAGTGTGTTTCTTGTAAGGCGAGCTAGCGTTTGTTTCCCAGTCCAAAATCGAGTTGAATCATATGCAGTTTCTGGTCCTATGAGAAAGGGATGTTTTCTGATAAGGAAAATCACTATTGTGCTCCCTTTGCCATAAACAGTGCAAATAGCACTCGCGTCTATTCACAGCAAGTACAGTGTATTGTACTGAAGAGGAGCTACTGTTCTTGTCAGTTTCCTAACCAGAGTTGAACTAGATATGGCCCGTTTGTGTAGGAAGAACAGTTGTTTTGTTCTGAGCAAGCTCGCTGTTCGGACCCAGTAGGAAACACCGTAGAGTAGAAGAGTGCCCTTTTCTCAAAAGCATAGTGTGTTTCTTCTAAGGCGAGCTAGCGTTTGTTTCCCTGTCCTAAATGGATTTGAATCACATGCAGTTTCAGGTCCAACGAGCAAGAGTTGTTTTCTGGTAAGAAGAGTCACTGTTGTGCTCCCACGGTCATACACAGGGCAAATAGCACGGGCGTCTGTTACCAGCAAATACAGTGTATTAGACTGAAGAGGAGCTGCTGTTCTTGTCAGTTTCCTAAGCAGAGTTGAACTAGATATAGCCCGTGTGTGTAGGAAGCACAGTTCTTTTTTTCTGAGCAAGCTCACTGTTTTGGCCCTATAGGAAACACAGTAGAGTAGAAGAGTGCTCTTTTCTCAAAAGCAGAGTATGTTTCTTGTAAGGCGAGCTAGCGTTTGTTTCCCAGTCCTAAATGGAATTGAATCACATGCCGTTTTTGGTCTTACAAGCAAGAGTTGTTTTCTGATAAGGAAAGTCATTATTGTGCTCCCATTGCCACACACAGTGCAAATAGCACTCACGTCTGTTCCCAGCCAGTACAGTGTATTGGACTGAAGAGGAGCTTCTGTTCTTGTCAGTTTCCTAAGCAGAGTTGAACTAGATATGGCCT